>NC_135999.1:9392468-9487468 GCF_048128805.1 Centroberyx gerrardi | reverse complement strand
GGGACATGAGATCTGCCTGTTCAAATTTATTTTAGCTGATTATCACAACTCCACATGGCAAATCAGCACTATATCTGTTCAGCTTCCATTAGAGCTGCCCTTCTACGACAAGTTTTGGAAAAATTGGCAGGACGATTATGTCTAAACTGGAAATGAGCTGTCCAGTGCCTCCATGTTGTTTGATTGGGCCAATAATGGAGGGTTTGCCTCTTATTATGTTCTGATAGGCCACAAAGTTAGATGGTGTTATGTGAATCCATTCGTACATTATATTCATGAGAAGCCACGCCCCCCATTGGCCAATTGGTATGACAAGTTAATCAGTTCTTCCTTTCCCCCTGCCCTACCCTGCTAACCTCCCCTTGTTTTCACAGTCATTCTTATGAGTCACTAAGACAAAGGCAAACTTGTGTTGAAGGTTGCAAGAACTTATTCTTTTATGCAAGTGAATGATGATCAGTAACAAACTAGCATGCTTCCAATATTGCTTTCATTACTGAACAGCCAACATTTAATCAAAGATTGAGGCATTTATAAAATGAGCTGTGGAGGAACCGAGGGAAAACCAATTTGCATAATGTGTGTCTCCCTAGCTTGCCAAAATGTACACTTTATTCTAAATATAAATTAATAAATAACATGAAATGAGTGACTCATTCCATTTCATTCCGCTTACATAACTTTCCCATTTTTATATTAGTTTATATAACTACTCAGAGATTGAGAGTGTATGCTTTTCTGAATGCTGAATTGCTTTACTGGTGCTGGTAAATCGACTCAACTTTCCTAGTCAAGGGAAGTAGATCTGCCACAAAAAGACGACCCACCGCTGCACTGAGCCGATAACTTCACTGTACTGTTTTCTGAAATGACAGCAGACAAACAACATCTGGTTTGTCTGACAACACTGGGTGTTGCACTGACCACGCTATAATACTAACACATCTCCAGACCAGCTGTGTCATTTCTGACCTCAGACCAGCTGTATCATTTCTTCTCTAACAGTTTAAGCTGGAGTTGAGGACAGTGAGATGAAGCTGGAGCCGCACCTATAGGAGACATCAGGTCGGAAATCTGAGAAAAAAACAATATTCAGTCTTTTGCCGTCACTGACGCTCCACAAAGGCACAGATTGGACTGTGGGAGGGAGTGAATGTATGCGCATATTATCTGATGGAGAAGCACACACACACATACACACACATAAAAAAAAAAGAAAGATGCATAAAAGCGCATCATAAAATAACACTGTAAAAAAAAATGTTGCATTCTGGGACAAAATTACAAGGCATGCTCAACTCTGACTCCTGCTGCAACAGGCCCGCATACCAGGGTGTGTGTGTGCGTATATATGTGTGAGTATGTGTGTGAGTATGTGTGGGGGTGTATACAAAAGAAAAAAGTTTGAATCACTTCCCATGAAACATAGCCATTCACGGTCACTCAATTTTGTGAACGTGCTGAAATGTCCCACTCATAACTCAAGACTGCTGCCAGTCTGCGAGACGCTGCCTTTACACTGGGAATGTGTGGTAGCTGTAATAGAAGTCTGCGATCCTGCAGCTCTCTGCCACTGCAGTTCTTTCCTAATGTTACACAGCAGGACAAATTCAGTGTATGGTTGCGAGATCATTCCTTTTGCCTTCTGACAAATGGAAATAAAACATTTAGGGCGGAGCAACAGCTCTGCGACGCACTAAAAACTGTAACAAAAACTGCATCTGGATACGGCTTCTACTGGAGGGGGATAGCAGTGCTACACTGGGACTGCTCTGGGCTGGGCCTCACAGCGGCCATAAAGGGCTCCCAGCAGCCCTCTGCTGTGGACGGGGGGTCTAGTCTTAATTACAGGGCCCCTCTGTGGGCAGGGAACCACTGGCACTGAGACCCGGGGACGTAAACACTCCTTCACACACACACATGCATAGTAAACCCGGGGATAAACTTTGCACATGGACTCGCTTGTAAACAATTCAACGTCCAGGCAAAAACAGAAAGACAGACGGGAGTACAGACAGACGGACTCACTAACATGCAGACACACACTGACAGACACACACTAACAGACACACACACACAGACAGAAACACACACACAACAAACATGCACCACGGGGGGTAGGTAATAAGATCTAAGATGTGGCGCAATGAGACGGTGACCTTTGACTTCTGACCCACTGGCCAACCCACAGCCCTGTATGTGTGTGTGTGTGTGTGTGTGTGTGTGTGTGTGTGAGTGTGTGTCAAAGGCATGTTGGGGGGCTGGCTCCAGCAAGAATGAAGGCAGCAGCTGCAACCACTCCACCTCTCTCGCTGTCTTTCTCTTTCTCTTTCTGTGTGTGTTGTGTGTGTGTGTGTGTGTGTGTGTGTGTGTGTGTGAGTGTATCCGCCCTGGTTTGCCAGACTACGGACAGAGAGAAAGAGAGACAGACAGATTGCTTTTAAATTCATATGCCAAGTGGATACCTGCCAAGAGTTTGATAGGCCTCTCATCCCTCTTTCCTTCCCTTCTTTCTCAAGCCTTTTTGCCATTCCAGCTCCTCTGCTAATCCCACTCCACTTTAACCTCTTTCCTCTTCTCCCCATTTCTTTGGCCCGCTCCCCTCCCTTTTCCTCTCCATTCCTCTTCCTCTTCCTCTCCTAGCCTCCACGCCATTCCTCTCCTCCCTCCATCCTTCACCCCCCCCCCCCTTCTCCCTCATTCCTTTGTCTAGAGGAGAATTGCTGTCTTTTCTCATTAAAAGCGAAGAAGGTCTGTAAACTCTCATAAAAACACCCGTTTCTCCCTACAGCGCTGATTTACAGCCACTCTTCCCCTCCTCTTCCCTTCTCCTCTTCTCCTCGTGAGAAACCCCATCTGTTACCCGAAAAAGCTGACAAGAAAGCAAAACTGTCGCAGTTAAGAGGCCGGGCCATGGAAAACAAAGTGGATGGATTCATGTCAACGAGGCGAGGCATGCAAAATAGAAAAGGCGAGCGGGTGTTTTTGTAACTTTTGGATTAGGACGTGAGAGTGAGAGCCAGCTGCACAATAGCCGGCAATCTTTCCAGATCTTTCTTTGCTGTATTTTCATTGGCTGCGTCTTAGCCCAGGCCTTTTGCACTCAGCTGCTGCCAGCTTCCACTGCTAGGAAACTAGCAACGCTGCTAACCATAAACATATATAATACAGCTCTCTCTTCTCATTCCAACCACTGTGCCAAACCTAATCTTTTTTACTATCTAGCCCTACTCTAATATACAGAGTGAGCTGTAGCTGAACATTTTCCAGTTATTGGCAAATTCAGGCTGAATGAAAGTGACTGCAGAGCCAGCGGAAGAACACAGACAAGACGCATCAATCAGTCCAACACAAAGGTACCAGACTGCTGATGACTGGTCCAGTCTGGTCCACTGTGTGTGGGAGTGTGTGTGTGTGTGTGTGTGTGTGTGTCTGAGTGTGCATACCCACTAATACAAGGAAGCGGTATGCAAGAAAACAATAGCTATTCTCAGATTCCGGTTCCAGAATAACAGCGGAAGAGGAGAACAGAGAGGAGGCCGTGTGTGTGTGTGTGTGTGTGTGTGTGTGTATGTGTGTGTATGTATGTGTGTATCCTTGTACTGTCAATGGGGGGAAATAACAGAGACAAAGTAACACTTTGCCTGAGACTGCAGCCTAAACAAACAATCTTGTGTACGAACAAACACACACACACACACACACACACACACGCTCAGACACACACACTCAGCCATGGTTTCCAGAGAGCCATGCGAGTCGAGCATGCTCCCATGGCCATACATCGTCCTTGCAGCAGCAGTGTATAGTGAGTGTGAAGGACAGACCGAAATAGCTACAGCTCCACTATAATTCCACTTGCCCAGTCACAGTTTAAAGTACACATCAAGACCGACTGCGTCTGGCTGTGCGCATGTGTGTGTGTGTGTGTGTGTGTGCGTGTGTGTGTCCCTCAATGTACTGTATATTGTAAAAGGTATCATTTTCCATTGGCGTGGTTTTCACGGGCGGGAGAGCGAGAGACGAAAATGACCACAAAAGAAAGGAGAGCAGAGAGGAATTTTCAGGGTGTGCCAAAGAATCTCTGGCATGTCTCTTTTTGGGCGGGTGGGTCCGGGCGACTGGGGGGCAAAAACCTCTAATTGGTCAACAAAAGGGGCAGCAAACACACACACACACACACACACACACACACACACCATACAAACAGAGGTAAATGTTGACCATTCGTGCATGGCATGTGTGTACATGTTTCATTCACTGGCCCCAAGCAAACTAACCGTGCTTTCCAACAATGAGAGGGCAAAGAATACGAGGAGTGAGGTGTGGAGCGAGAGGTAAATATATACCTGAATGGAAATCTCTCTTCTGATGAGAACGAGGGAGACAGCCGATCCTTTAGTGGAGAGAGCAACAGGCAGGCAGGCACATCAGCGGAGGGTCACCTGAAACAGAGAGAGTAGACAGACAAGAGTAAACATTTTCCCTTGGTTTTACATGGGAAGCACACTACCAGTCAAAAGTTTGGACACACCTGATTGAATGTACTGTGTTTTTCATTATCTTAAAGCCATTTTGATCTAAAGGCTTATGCTTAAATGCTTGAAATTTGCTTCTCAGACAAATATAAATAGTGAAGTTGATGAATGAATGTATGAATTTCTTTCCAAAGCCTTTGCCTGTCCATCAAGGCAAAGTGTGGCTACTTTAAAGAATCTAAAATATAAGATAGTTTTGATTTGTTTAACACTTTTTTGGTCACTGCATAATTCCATTTGTGTTATTTCATAGTTTTGATGTCTTTCCTATTATTCTAAAATGTGGGAAATGGTAAAAATAAAGAAAAATGCGGTGTGTCCAAACTTTTGACTGGTAGTGAAACTGAGGAAAAGGGAGAGCCGTTGTGGCATGCACTGATTTGTCATGATGAATTGTTAACTCCAGCTAACACAGCTAAAGGACTGCCGGGGCGGGGTGAGGGACGAGGAGAGGAGAGGAGAAATGAAAAGAGAGAGTAGTAGAGGAGGCAACGTTCTAGTTTCGTGACAGACTCAGAAATCTCGCCACACACACACACACACACACACACACACACACGCACAGACACACACCTCGGAGCCCTATGAAGTGGAAAAGAAACATATTTCTGAAACAGAAGCCAAGAAGAGATTTCCTGGATTTGGGAAACTTGGGAGAGAGTGTGCTTTACACCCCACCCCCTCCTTTCTCTCTTTCCTGTGGGTGAGGGGAGGTCGAGGGAGGGGAGAAAGACTACACCGTGCACACACACACACACACACACACACCGACACCGAGCACAGCACACGTCGGGGAAGTCCCATTTCAGCCCTTCGGCCTTCGGCCTGCAGCCTGCGGGACACAGACGGGCCGGTGGAGCAGCCAGCCCCGGCTCTGTAATGAGACCACAGCTCTTTCCTGGACGCGACGCTGATGGCAGCAGCAGAAGCGCGGCCGCCAGCCACCATAACTTCTCACACACACACACATACAATCACACACACACACCTCTCTCTCATCCTTTCTCTCCCAGTCCCTCGCTCATTATCTTTCTCTCTGTCTTTTTTAAATCATTTCCCGGCGTCATTATTTCAGCGTCTTAGTACATATTGTATTGTATATGCGTACGTATTTTTACAATTGGATTACACAGCTGTCTAGCGTTGTTCATTATGTTTGTGATCAGCAGAGAAAGTTCTCCTAGCATGACTCACAGTGTTGCTTATTAGGGCTTTGTGCTTTATGAGAGTTCTCGTCTGCTTGCTTGAGATGCTGCCAGAGTTACAGCTACATGGGGGAAAGCCATGTGTATTAAAAAGCCATGTCTCTCCCTTTCTCACTGAAAACACACAGACAGACGGACAGGCATGCACAAGGGATGTGCATCCCTGTTTTTATTATTATTATGGTTTTTCTTCCTTTTTGTTATTGTATTTTTTCGTACTTTTTGCACGTTTGCATTTCAGCCATATTGTTTCTTAAGTCTATTTGTAAGCTCTTACCTTCTTCGGACGTATAAATATAGTTTTGCACTAAGCCTTTTCCATCTTCAAAAATTATACAATGATTATCTGTTACTTCTAGCACTAAACCTGCTTCACAGGTTGTTTCGTGCATAGCATTCTTTTAAATTTATATTGCCTATTAAATTTATATTGCCTATTCCTTTGACAAAATAAATTTTCATGAGTTAAAACACACACTTAATGCTCGTTTTTTATGGTTAATATTATTTTTTGAAAGTATTTTGCCCATAGCTCAATAAGCTTATGTTGAATTTTGGCATTTTGTATACACTGTCATTCAGACAACCCACCGACGAGTCAGCCATGACAAAACAGACTTTTGCACATCACTAGCATGCACACACACAAAATGTCTGTGAGATGATCCAAGGTGAAGAGAGACTGGATATCCTATATATAGCTGGGATGTGGCAGGACATCCGAGAGGACAAGGAAGTCTAGACACGAACAATACAGCTCTTACTCAGACTGTGTGTGTGTGGGGGGGTGTGGGTGGGTGTGCATGTCTGTCTGTGTGTTCAACATGGCCTTGATACCTCACATTTCATTAGACAGAGCCAGTGGCAAGCTGTCCCGTGGTGATGTCACAAGATCGTACTGATGTCACTGCCTCCTCTGATCTGATTGGCAGGACGCTTTGACTTAGTCAAAAAACAAAACTGACAAAGTAAAAGAGAGTAAGAAAGAGAGACAGTCAGAAAATGAGAGGCAGTGGGAAAAGGCTACCAGAGTAAGAACAAGGGATGTCAGGAGAGAAAGGAGATCAGAGCGAGAGAGTGACTCATCAGAAAAGGAATGTCCCATCTCTGCCAAAGGGACCACAGACACCGCTGCAACTATCTCTCTCTCTCTCCAGTGCTTTAAATCATCCCCTCCCTCCCTCCGTCTTTTCCTCTCACACAATTGCAGCCTCTCCCTCTCTCTCTCTCTCTCTCTCTCCCTACCAGTGGAAGTTTGCGTTGTTGTTTCCCAACATTAGCAGAGCATTCTTCTCTGACAGGACATTGGTTTTGGACGTGGCTGATGCAGCTAGCTGGCCATGACCAGTGGACCAGCGCTGCACCGCCACTGTTTGGAGCAAACACACACAGGGCCAAGACTGCCACTCCACTTGTTTTGCCATGTCAGTGCAAAGCCAAGAGGCACATTCCAGCGCTGTGTGGATGATCAAGCTGTACCACTCAATTCAGTTCAATTATAGTTTATAAAAGTCGAGCAACTAGGAAAAACGATTCAAATATTTCATAGTTTTAGAAATAGGAGACCTGGTATTGCATCATATCCGAACCGCAGCTGCTTGCTTAATCTGTCTTCCCCCACAGGATATGACATCATCACTGCGGGACGCAAATCCGGACTGCTCCAAAACCACCACAGACTGTGATCCTGATTCAACATTCCTTTCACCTGTCATCCTGTCCAATCATCACACAGGAATGTCTTTCCTGGTCGATTCCAGTGGATTCCAGTTTTCCCACAATGCACAGTGACAAGCCTGCGAGGATAACAGCTTTAACAGAAAGTCTACAGTCTATACTGTATGTCTATGTCTGTAGTCAGTTATAGCATGGTCAGAACAACTGAGAATTACTAGACCATACAGGAAGCAGTAATATTGCCTTTCAGAATTGAGATTTATGCCTTTGAGATTTAACAATGGTTTAACTGCACTTTTGATTTCATAAGTTATAACATGTATCGATGATGTGTCATATCAGAGGTCTTCTGTATGTGTTTTTTTGTCCGATTGCTGTTGTTTAGGGTTTTTGAATCCAATATCAAAGTCGACAATCAGCTTCAAAATGCACTGATGTCCAACACATCTGAAAATAACTGTAATGAGAAAATTCAAGAGAAATTAGAAAAACATCTACAAGCACACGCCTTCATCACGAAATCTCAAAGAGCAGCGGTGACAACAGAAAGCCAGTTGGAGACGACTTGGAACCAGAAACGTTTTAGACCACCATCGTCGCCGTCTTTAGGCTAAAAAGGAACACCAAAAATAGCTACAAGAGTGACACATCCCAAATATAAACAATAAGTCCACGGACAAATATAAGAAATGCAAACTTTGGGGACTTTGAGGGTTTATGCCAACCCAATCTACATTTATTGGTGCTAATTATCATCCGTTGTTGGTGGAAAACACGCCGATACAACATATCTGCCAGGCACTAATCCTTGATAGTATTGCGGGAATTGTGTGTGGGATGTTTTGAATAGCACACAACAGGCTTCCAAATTATCAGTGTGCTGCAAATATATCACTTGGCACGTCCAACCAGCCCATGGCTTCTTCCTCCTGCCCATTCCACATGCAGCCTATTAGAGCTGAACACTTGTCCGTCGCCCCTCGAGTGTTTCTGGAAAATGCGGCAAGGAGGGAGGATATGAGCCGAGTCGGGACTACAAACTCAGAGTCGATCCTTGTTTTGAGATAACGCAGAAATCCTTGAACTCGCTGTAGTGGGCCAATTTAGAGAGGCACCTGGGGCCCTGGCCTTTACAGCCTCTTTCATCACGTTCTGTCTTTCATGGTGTGTGAGTGTGCGTGTGTATGAGAGAGAGAGAGAGAGAGAGAGAAAGGGAGAGAGAGAGAGAGAGAGAGAGAGAGAGAGAGAGAGAGAGGAAGGTCAAAATGAGAGGCAGAAAACCCTTATGCAGCTGAACTGAGAGATATGCGGGTGTACGTGTGAGTGTGCAGCGATGTGGAAAAGACAACATCAGAAACAGAAACATATAAACAAAAGATGGAAAAAGTGTGAGTGTGTGTAAGTGTGTGTGTGTGTGTGTGTGTGTGTGTGTGCGGTGTTTTCTTTGAAAGTGGAAAACTTGTCCATCCTTTCCTGCTTCCACAGGTAATTTTTAGGCGGAATAGCATGCATACTGACGACGCAATCACAACGCAGACTTGACAGCTAGGAGACAGCCTATCAATGAGGGCTGCCAGGAGCTGACACATTGCATTACACACACACACACACACACACACACACACACACATATACATACAGAAAGAAAACAAAGACGCCAAGTAAAACTGAGCCAAGAGGAGGCAATGAGGAACGAACGTGTGGGTGAAAGACATTGACAGAAACAAAGACAGAGAGACAGAGAGAGAGACAGGGAGAGAGAGAGAGAGAGAGAGAACGAGAGAAAGAGAGAGACAGATAGATAGACAGACAGATAGACAGACAGAGGGAGAGAGGGAGAGAGAGAGAGAGAGAGGCCCTATCATTCAGTTTCACACCCTACAGGATGAACAGGGCCTCTGTGCTCCTTCTCTGTTCAAACACACCTCACGGCTGTCTGCTCCCTGCAACAACAATACATACACACACACACACACACACACACACACACACACACACACACACACACACACACACACACCACAGCCTGACAGTGGGGACAATAACCCTATTGAGGGGCATCGATAGGGGGCTGACAGAGAAAGTGAGAAGAAAGAGATAGAGGAAAAGATAGGACACACACCAATACACTCTCCCCTCCTCGACCACAACCACAACACACAAACATACGCATACACACACAGACATGCACATACACAAACACAAACGCAAATACACACACACACACACAAACACAAACAGAAATGTGATTATCTTGCCAACTTGACAGCCTGGGATGAATCTAATCTCTGCTGTCCTTAATTCATCATTCATCTGTCCAATCTGGAGAGACTCTACACACACACACACACACAAATATGCACATGCCTTCACACACGCACACACACACACACTTGTTTGGTCAAGGGCGGGCCTGTGGTATTGTTTCACAGGGGAAGCAGGGTGTTGATAACAAATCTCCCTCCTTATCTGATTGCTCACACACACACACACACACACACACACACATATGCAAGCATGTACGCACATGTACACTTTCATCATCCTTTCTCATCAGCTGTTGTACATGACCCTGACCACACACATTGCCGCTGCAAGGCATACAAGGAAGCCCCAGCACCACACACACACACACACACACACACACACACACACACACACACACACACACACACACACACACACACAGTCTGGCCAGGAGAACTACATCTAGTCTGCAGGTTATTCTGGGGCTAGCTAGGATATCAAGGGGTATTTTGGGTGTCTGACATGCTTGCAGCTTCACAGGGTGACAGCTTGCATTAGCCTACTGAATGGCTATATTTGTCCATGTGCACTGTGTGTGTGTGTGTGTGTGTGTGTATGAATGGACGTGTGTGTGTGTCCATTATATATCTATTCTCAGAGGGGTGATAGTAGCTCCCTAACCAGAAGAGCTGCCATCTTGAGAGTTGCTGCACTGCAAAATCAAAGCACTTTCTTAATACCAAAGCTAAACAAACAAACACACACACACACACACACACACACACACACACACAAGCACACAAGAACAGTCTGCAGCACTTGGCTCAAAACTTGGCCCATAAATGTCCGAGTCACTTTTTCCATAGTCAGCAACTCCTGATGTTGAATAGAAATGCTAGAAAGAGAGAAAGGGAGAGAGAGAGAGAGAGAGAGAGAGAGAGAGAGAGAGAGAGAGAGACAGAGACAGAGAGAGAGAGAGAGAGAGAGAGAGGCAGAGAGAGAGACAGAGAGAGAGAGAGACAGAGACAGAGACAGAGAGACTGAGAGAGAGAGAGAGAGAGAGAGAGAGAGAGAGAGAGAGATCGAGGGAGGGGAGAAGAAAGTAAGACGGAAAGAGGGATGAGAGGAAGAGAAGGAGCAGGAAAAGGGGGATAGGGAGAGAGGGCCAGAATATAAACCAACTTAACAGCTCAAGAGCCTTCAGCAATTAGTAATGACATCATGTTCCTACACACACACACACACACACACACACACTGCGGGCCTGGGTCTGGACGAAGCCAAATAACAGGGCAAAGGGCTGGAAGGAGAGGGAGAGGGGGGCGAGGGAGGAGGAGGAGAGGCAGTGATAGAGAGGAGGAGAGGATGACAGTGCACCATTTCAACTACGGTGGTGCAGCAGTGACACATCCGTTCTTGTGGCTCGCACTAATGAACTCACCAAACCAACGCCGCAGCATAAACCTGACGAGAATAACCGCCGCCGCCGCCGGTGAGCGCTGACTGTTCACCACCAGGACGTACAGTCTGTATAGTAGAAACACAATCGCTGGCTCGCACATTCACGACATGACAGCATCCTGGGTTTCATTCATCGTGTACGCTTTCGACTCGGCAGGACAAGTGTGTGCGTGATGCTTCATGTGCGCACACACACACTCCCTAAACGCACACGCAAAGAAGCACACACACCGCGGAGGACGTGGTGGAAAAAAATGCATCTGAGAGCCAGTGTGTCCCCAGGCGAGGAGGGCACGAGAAAGAGAGAGAGAGAGAGAGAGAGAGAGAGAGAGAAGCCTCATTGGTACACTCCAACAGCAGCCAGGTCCTTTGGTAATAGATGTTATTGTCAACAACTTCAGAGTCCCTTCTCCCTCCACAGACACACTGGATGTGCTCCGTCACAAGTTCTTACACTCTTATTACACAACAACAAATCCAGTCCTTGTGAAACGTTGAGCAACACCCACCAAAACTCTTCCTCCCTCTCCCTTTCTATCCATAATCACGATATAGGCTATCTGATCACCATCTGTGCCACCTCCCCCCCAAGAAAAAATAAAACAGGAAAGTTATTCACAAGGGTCATTCTCTAGATTCCTTAAATCATGAAACATAAACAAGCAATTAAGTGGCTCCATGTTTTGTATAAAACAAACAAGCCTATTATCTCACGGGCCTGGCAGAAATTACCAGAGCGAGGCTGGAAACGATTAGCTAGCCGAGTCCAGCCAGCACCATGCACCAATGCGAGCCTCGCCCCCCACCCCCCACCCCCGGGGCCTGCAGCCCCAGTCTACCGCACAGACTGTACACAACTCAAGAGAATACCCTCCTGTATGCCTGTTTGTTTCACAATGAACCCCATTATTAGTTCAACTGTAGCTCCTGACTGGGAGATATAGGACGAGGCACAGGACCCAGGCATGAGTCAGGACTGGAGCAGGAGGAACCAAAGCACGGGACGGAACAGAGAGAGAACAGTCCTACTTAGGGACCCGATTAATGAAAGCCATAGTGTCAACAACTTATACTGTTTATCTATCTCAGGTGAGCATGGGCCAGATGAACACATTTCAGTGAAGAGCCAAAACAGTAAAGCTCAGATTCAACTGACAGACAAAGGTTTAGTGGAGGGTAAACCTGCCTCAGCTGCCCACCTTTTTAATTGCAGAATACAGTTTACCACCCTTTCAAGCTGGCATCAATCTTTATGAGATGAATTAATAGTATATGCCATAGTAAGTAGTATCAAACTGATGTAAGTTATATGAAGACAGGGTGTTTCAAGTGGGGAGCATAAATGAACGATTTTCTGAAATGCTAATTTATTTTTGTTTGAGCTGGTGGCTCCTTAACTTATGACTGGTGGTCATAGTTTACCAACCGTTTCATTTACTCCTACATACCAGCTGGCATGCCTACTAAATGAAGAGACCCCAAGTGTCGTAAAGTCCTTTTTGGGACTGTTATCTCACCGTTTGGTAGTAAACCCTCTTCCAAAGCCCCACCATCTCAGCCGAGTGTGCAGCAGCAGCAGCAGCAGCAGCGGCAGCGGCAGCCTCGCAGCGCAGCAGTGGTCAATGGCTGGCTGCTGGCTACAATGTTGCAAAAACAACGCTTGTTTTCAAACACACCCTGACACTACGTGATTAGCCCTCCAGTAACGACAGACACAACACAAATCTCTGACAATAACCCCAAAGGAGGAGCCGCTGGGTCCCGTGGAGCCGAGAAACCCCCCCCCCCCCCCCATCTGTCGCCGCAGCCTCCTCGTCTCCTCTCCCCCACCTTCCCGACTTGTTCGCAACACAACGGGCCCCTCAGCTCCCAGTGCACTGCGTCGCCCCGAAGAACATGAAAAGTTACTCACACCGCGGCATTTCCAGTCATTTTAGGTCTGGGTGGGGGGAAACGGTAACGGTACCGTGACAGCCAGCTCCCCGTATTCAAGTGAAAATAGTCGGCATACCACATCACTCACCTCCCCTCCTGTGTGTTCACGTCCTCGCTACGCTCCTGTTTTTTCCTCCCCTCCGTTTTCTCTCGGCTTGTTTCTTTTCTCCTCCCTCCCAGATGCCGCTGCTCTCCGACAGGGGGGGAACCGGGCGACGCTGCTCCGGAAGCAAACGCTCCTCTGGGTTTTTTTTTTTTTTTCCCCCGAGTCCCGCTGATTATGAATAACCCAATACTTCCATGTGAGTAACGCCGTGATGAGCAGTGAAGGGTAGTAACGCGCTATAGTAATGTGATTACTTTTCCCGAGTAACGAGTGGTGTGACGAATGGGTGCTTCAGTTTTAATAGTAGGCTAATTTTATAGTTAAGAAACAGGTCGTATATTTCTGTTATCACATCTTAAAATGGGTGATCAGATTGAGGTTAAATAATGGAAAAAAAAAAAAAAAACACACATTCTAGCCAGGGGCGAAGCTAGGAATTATGGGCCTTATATATGGGAGGCGACTCTGGGCCCCCCTTGTCCCCACGCCACCACCTGTGACAAACATATATAGGCTAAATACCCATCCATGACCCACACACACCAGTCTCATTCCATATGTCATCCCTTATTGGAGCAGGTTTGGTTATTACCACACACACTAATCATTATCTAACTACACGGCAGAGTTTTGGTTGAAGTGCCTCTACAACTAAAGAAGTCTTAAACTGAAGTGTTCTTATGGCAAGATATCTGCAAATCTGTACTTGATAATGCATATCAATGATTTCTCCTTGAGGTGGGAAATGCACTTTTTGGTTTCAACAAGGACCCTGGGTGGTCAGTATCCCTATTCCAATGCTACTATCCCACCACCATCCTCCTCAATATTAGTCATCATGCTCTCACACAAAGGTAGTTTAGATCAGAAATGTCAGAAAACTTTACCTTCTTATGGAAAGTATTGTCACTACTTTGGTTTCATCAAGTAAAGGGATGACAAGAAGATAAATGGGCATCAACACTATTGGGTTTCACTGATCATTCACAGGAGAGGCGATTGAGTCATCCATGTTGTTGAAATTAAAAGAGGATGCAACTGTCACAGAGAAAGTAATGTAACGACTAGTGTAACAAGTTACTGATCCTAAGGAGTAATAAATGAACGAATTGTATTACTTTTGAAACAAGAAACGAGTGAGTAATTGATTACTTTTTGAGCTTTTTGGAAGGTAATAACTCAATATTAGATAAAATGACAACACTCTTCTTTTGCTTCTCTCAAAGTGAATGTTTTCCTGGAGCGTGGAGTGTGCGTGTGTGTGTGTGTGTGTGTGGAATAGGGTGGGGGGAGGGAGTAATTAATATTGTTGTAAATGTAGTATTGTAAATCTTAACAGTCACCAGGGTGCTGCATGTAATCCTATGTAAACAATATGGTTTTGCTGGCAAGGCTTATGGGAAAAGCAAGATATGTTTTCCTCTATGTTAACAATGTAGCCGCTTCCCACAGTCTGCCGGCTTACATTACATGCCAACAGTGTTCAAGTTAAAACATTGTTTACACCGACACACACACACACACACACACACACACACACGAACACAAAATAAAATGTATAAAATGAAAATTCTAGGTTATATGTAGTTTCTTGTTGATTTTACTTTATTGATTCATTGATTGCTTTTTTGATTGATTATGATTGACTCAAAAAAAGTAAATACATCAAAAGACAATAACACTTAAGACATACTAAGATAAATGTATTTGCTTTGGTGATTAAGATTTAGTCCAAATTGCCAAATGATTCTGTTTTAACATGCCTCAGCATCGTGGCCTGTAAGTCTGTGCACACGTTTAAGTCTCAACATTCTCTGCAGTACATGTCACATGTTAGTCCATATCATTTATCAGTTAGGATGGGAGTATGGAAGCCCTGAAAAGCAAGGGGAAAAAAACCCTCAGGAGTCTCCTGGTGGATTGAAATTAAATGAATGCAAGTTTTTATTAAACTTTTTCTAAATTAAAACTTTAGGAATTAGCTCATACAAAAGCATATCGCCAAGACTGTTCAGGTATAGAAATGTCATTACCAATAAGCTTACCCACGCTTACATCAAGACGTGTCATAGGCTGCTTGTCAGTTAACGGGTAAACCTTATCAAACTATCAAGCCCACTCCTTTATATCCCATACCAGCCATTTTAACTTCTAATTATCGGCTGTGTTGGTCCACTGCCCCGTTCAGTCAGGTTTCAACTACTTGTTGACTGTTATGTGCCAGGAAACTAGATATCCAGCTGCTTTTCCATTGCTTTCCATCACTGCTAAATCTGTGGTTAAAGCTCTTAGCCAATTCTTGTATGTGTTTGTCATCCCCCAAATAATCCAGAGCAATCAAGGTCAAGGATCAAATTTTACCTCTAAATTGTTTACACAGGTCCTCAAACAGCTTCACAATACAGTCTCAGCCTATCATCCTCAGAGTCAGGGGGCACTAAGGCGCATTTATCAACATTTCAAATCTCTGTTGCACTGAGTCGAAGGCCAATCTGAGAAAGGTCACAGTGGCTCAGTGGCCTAAGGAGTAGGAGCGGGCCACATGAGTGCAAGGTCATGGGTCAAAGTCCCGCTCATGATGTTTGTTGCATGTCATCCCCGTTTTTCCTGTCTCACAATTCTGCCCAAAGCAAAAATGTCTGAAATATAATCGTTACAAAAATTTATTGTAGGTCGAGCAGGTTATAGACTACTTTTCCTCAATGAAGTAGTCAGATAGTGTATATCTAGGCCTACTTATTTGTAAAGTCATGAATTGTTTATTATTATTATTATTTTTCTAACATTGCTACAATCTGTTTTATATTTAGGACAATCTATCACTTTAATCTTATGAAATGGAGTTTTGTTTTTGAACTGGAACTCAAAACCTAAATGCACTCTTTCCCTTTTAATAGCGTGTACAGAAATATTATATTATTATAGGTTATATTCCATATGGCCGCTGAACATGACTCGTGTCCATGGGGAACATCTGTGTACAGCAAGCCTGCAGTAAACAGTGTGTTTGTGTACAGATGACACCTGGCGGCTGAAATATGATACTACAACAGGAGGCAACGCTGTACGGGAGGGAGGCAGGATTGTACCTTTGTGTTTACACTGTGGGGACACTCGTGTACATGGGGACAGCACTGTGTGCAACACCGGGAAGAAGGGGTGTGAGAATGGTTGGCTTATAGGTGGGAGAACCTTGTTGATAGAGTCCTTGTTGATAAGTTGTCATAGGCTTAGTGTTAAACCTTTGTTTAGTCTACTTTATATTTACGCATAATCTTTAAAGCAACATTCCACTTAGTTTTAACATGGGGGTTATTTGGCAGTTGACCACCATGAAAACCAGAATATAAACTACTCACCAAGATCGGATGCAGCTTTGTAACGTTCGGATTTCTACTTCCCATTCATCTGAATGAGGCCACGAAAATAGACTGAAAACTGACATTTAACACATTTGTGAACAGATATACATATATATATATATATATGTATGTATATATACTATGAATATCACCAACACTGAAACACAAATAACAAACACACACATAACAAAACACATGCAAAAATAGACAAAGAAGAAGCCAATGTTGCCTATGTTTTTTGTTTTGTTTTTTACTTTATTGGCATGAAGAGATTACAATTAAGATTATAAAGAAATACTTTATATATGTGCCATCATGTAAACAAGTATAGCAAAAAACAAACATTACTGCACTTGAAGAATACACTTAAAATCAACAGTAGCCTATACAGATATGGATATGAATACATTTAGCAGTAGTTGTAACAGATAGAGAGCTGTGTGTGTATCTGCTGAGAACTCTGGTCTGTGAGAACCTGTCCTACCTGCTCTGCTGGTCTCTGAACATTCAGCCAGCCATCTCTATGGCACCAAAAAATCACGCTTAAATTAAAAATGCGCAAAAACTATAAATCAGAAAAATACAGAGCACAACATTCCTGAATATGCTAAACATTTTAAAGTTTAAATGGTGCAAGAAGTTAAGTCCCGAAAAAGCGTCCGGCAGAAGAAAAAGAAAAAGAATAAAGAAGTAAATAAGAGTGAAGTGTGAGTTGTTGAAGCAAGCAGACTAATTACTTACTTCCACCCTTGCTTGTTTGTGTGTCTGTGCGCCACCTGACTGTGTGTGTCATTCACATCGTTAGGGTTATGTGTGTAGGCCTATGCCCTCCTGCACTGTGTTCTGAAAGATGAAAGTAAGGGTAATGAGTGAGAGCAGCAGAGGGAACACACTCAGTTTCACAGCCCAGGCTGAGTTACAGAAATTGCCCTCACAGCAGTTTGGTCCACTGGTGAAGTTAATTATGTCAGCCAGGATAGAACCAATTTCACACAGGTTTGCAGACATACAGCCAGAAGTATGAAAGGTCTCATCCATCTCTGTAGATGAAAAAAAAACATTTACTATGAATATTTTTCATTGTCTTTGATTAGTTCATTTTAGAGATCTCGGAAGTATAGGAGATTACGAGGAGCACTTGAAGGCAGCATTAGTAACCAATACTTGTCCTGGCAATAGCACAATCTTTGTGCATCGTTGATCTGCAACATGAGGACTCACCTGTCCAATTAAAGCAGCGGTCCTCCACTCCGACACATTGTACTGTGCTGTTGCATACAGTGCTTTCGATACTGTCACAGGAGAAACACTGTAGGTTATTCACCTGCGGGACTGAAATAGAGCAGAGTAGGAGACATGCCGCTGTTAGAGTTGTCATATAATAATTTAGTCAAGCACATGAGAAATTTTAGGAGACACAAAACAGCAAAAGAAGATGATGGAAGATGGCAGACGCCCATTTTCTCATTGTATTTGAGCATGGCCAAACCTATTCAAAGCAATAGGCCTACCTGAAATCTTTTAGGGGAGACCGGGGCATGTTGTGACACTTTTTACTCACTGGTGTATTTCTCAGCAGTGCCTTTCTAGTGAGGTACAATGTATATAAGTTATATATGCAATGTACATATATATATATATATATATATATATATATATATATATATATATATATATATATATATATATATATATATATATTGCATATATAATATATGCAATGCATATATAACTTATATATATTGCATATCGTTTTTTCTAAACAAACAAACATTATTACTGATGAAATACCACTTGACAACTTGTGGCAACCTACCCCAGATTTTTTTTATTTCATTTTAAGTATAAATACTATAATAACATGAGAAATATACTCTTGTATTGAAAAAAACATACATCTCAGAAATCTACATCCACTACACACCAGAGGGAAGAAAGACGGTTTAAGAAATCCTAAACTAATTTCTGAATTCTGACTTGAGTGAGCTAGACACAGCATAGCTGGAGTTTTTGGTTCCAGAACAACTGATTCAGATTTCAGTGATCGGTTTGATCAACTCCGGATAGGTTGAGACTGAACTATGCGCGTTCACAGTGAATTTATAAAGCCATCCTCAATCGAGGACTGAAAATAGGATTAATCATGGATTCCGAGGGCGACATGCAGAGCAGAGCATCATATTTCACTCCAGCCCAACAAGAAACATTAAACTGCAACTAGAGAGCTAACTGTCGAGTTTAATGCCTATTTTAGTCACTCAACATTTAACAGACCCCTGTAAACTCATGTTTAATAGGTTGGATGTAACATATTGCCTGAATTGTACACTCATAGTGCCGTGAGCTGGACCTGTTCTCAAGTTGAAACAATTTCAACTTAGTCTGAAGTGCACCACTCATCAATGTCACTTCAGAGTTCTACCAACCAATGCGGATGAAGCAGGGGCAGGAGCCGGCATCCTGCTGTTTTGTAGCTAACGTTAGCTAAGCTATTAACGTATTAACGTTATCATAGCAACAACACCCGGAGACGTCGTCTCGTCTCAGCTTCCCGCTCCAGCGCTCACCTGCCGCTGTCACAGCGCTCAGCACCAGCGCTTCAAGCGCTCAACAGCTCGCTTGGTGGACACGGCCCCTTAATGACTTTTGCTGATTTTTATTTTTAATTTAGGTGTAATCCAGGCAGCATGATAATTCAAACTGCTAAGATTTTACTTGTATATAACTACTTCATTTTCTTAACAGAAGCCTAAATGTAGGCCTAGGCTTATTTGACTTTCACTAGCGAATCGGAAGAAGCCTGAGGGCCGTAAAACGGGTGGGGGGCACCACCACCCGAACCGAATTCTGTGATGCTACACAGCACACATCGTGTTAATTTAACGTTGAGAGTGCAAAAATCGACACCACGTCAGTGTTTATATACGTCCACACCTATCAGAATTAAATTAATACTTTTAGATAGTTTTGAACACTATTTCAGCTCTATGAGTGGACAAACAACTCAATCAACACTCGTCAACTCCAAATAATTGGCACAGATAAATCAACACTTATTAACACTGGGAAATTTGCTGTGTACTTAAATGCTGCAGGCTCAGCCGGGTTTAACTCAAGTAAGCCTCAAGTAAACCTGCCACAGAGCAGGTTAGCTTGAGAACATAAGTTGCCATAGTAACTGATCTAGTCTTACTCTGATCTCAGTTTTTGGAGCAGAAGATTTCTGTGAGTTCTGAGTTAACAGATCTGGATAATTTGCCATTCTCTGGAATACCCCTCAGGTAAAAATAACCCGTCCCTGGGATCCTGGGATGCACAGACACACACTAATTCTAATACAATTTCTAACAGTAGGAATATATTAATGTTCATTCAATTTGATGTTTTATGATGTAAAATGGCTTCTTAGTCACTTAAAGAAAACAGTAATAATAGTAGCCTAATGTTCCTATATGCGGCCTACCCTCTGTGATTGTATGTGAGGCTGGACCAGAAGTGAGGCCACTTGCTACACAAGCCAAAAGTTTGTGGGTTCAAGTACGTGGGTTTGTGGGTTTTAACTTACAAGGCAGAGTTTCAGAGTTGCAGCCATCTGTGTTGCAGCATTGAACAGATACGGCTTGGCCCCCAGACTGCAAGCTTATAGTGCCATCACGGCATATGAAGGATGACACACACGATCTGAGGATTTCTTCTTTTCCCGACGTAGCTACTACGAAATAAGTGAATGTTGATGGAAAAACATCATAATGCAGCAATGTTAAAAAAAAAAAAAAAATTAAATAAATGACAAGAAATGGCTGATTTTATTTCCCTTTTTTTTTTTTTTTCCTTCTCAACACTTTTACACCTACCTATGGCAGTTGCACACTGGGAGTCAGAGGAACAGTTGAGTAAGTCTGTGTTTGTGCACAGAGGATCATCAGGATCTTCGAAATTAGTGCAAGTATGACACTGAAGTGCTTCAGCTGCAATGAGGAAAATATTCATGAATGAAATGATGATGAGTACAACAATATACATCATATACATAAACATCTTAGTTTTTTTTATCCAATGTAATAGTTCAGCCACCACATCGATAATACAGATGGTTCAGGCTACATCAATAAAGCGCAAGACAAGATGTCTCATTTTGCACAATGGTAATTAAACCAAATTAAATCATCATTAAATCATCAAATCAAATTGAGCAGAGTTACCTGTGCTGAAGAGGGTCCAGATGAGACCCAGAGTCAGGATCAGCTTCATAGTGATGAGCAAGTGAGCAGATCAGACAGTCCTGGCTAATGGCAATAACATCTCCTTATATCTAGTCTACTGTAGCTGTTTTGAATATATCTGAGGAAGACGCATGGACGCAAGACCACACAGACTGGATGTGTTTGCACTAAACCACAAACCCACAACAGACAGGAAAGGAGCTGCTCTTGAACTAAAAAAGTATGTTTCGCTTGATGAAAAGTTATTTTAACCCAATGGTTGATCAAATGGGGTTTTTACAAGATTTCAAATCAGGCCCATTTTAAATATATAAATAATGCAAGTCAAAATTATAAAAATGAAAATTTAAAGGACAAAAAAGAAGCTAAGTTTTCATTGACGCACATTCACACACAGGAAGTGGTTGAGTGGGGTTTTTGCCTGTGACACCATGCACTTTCATTGTAAGAGTTAAAATCAGTCCCAAGCCATGCTGTTACATTTCACATTAACATTAATTCACAATGAAAAGAGTCACAATGAAATCCAGTGACCTGGAACATGTAGGGTCTTCTATTTTATAATGGTGGTTGTTTTATATGAGGAAGAAGTGGATGAAGAAAAATATTCTGTGCATGAGCTTGTAACAAAACGTTCCACTCATCCCAGGTTTTGTCAAGTGTGCCAGATCAAAGTGCACAGGACCTCACTGTGGTGATCAGGCCAATGCATATTATTCACAGGTCTTTGTATTACAAGATGTCTTTTGGTTTGTGCAGTTTGTGCTGGCAGCAAGTCGGGATGATTGACAGAGATCATATCGCACTGTTTTGTTTCTGTGCAATAGCCAGACAAACGCAAATAAGATGTTTAAAAAGCAACAACATTTTCCCTCGTAACAAGCGTATGGCAACTATGCCGCATAGTCGCCCCTGTCACTTCCTTCTATCAGCTAAAGCTGCAGTTGCTTTCTCCCAACCTGAATGCATTGCTATACTGGTCGGTCAACCAGTCCTTTTCAGTCCAGAAGGTATTCCTATTGGCTGGATGAGTCACACAGCCTATCAGAAAGAGCCGCAGATTATCTGTGGCATCTCTCTTGATGAGAACTAACAACAGATATTGCTGAGGGGCATTCATATTTGCATTAAGCTTCTTCGCCATCTAGTCACCTGAACTCTGCTGACTTGTCTCCTCTAATCTGAGGCTGATCCTCCTGCCTCCATTTGGCTCTGTTAAATAGAGTAGTGCATTTATTCAGAAGTTACAAGACTGATTACTGTCTTTTTAAATGACTATACTCAGATTAACTCAAAGATAATATATGATACACCACTGCAACATATTTAACTAATGTTACAGTCAAACAACAAAAGATAGACAGACCAGCAGTTCAAGAGTTCAGGTGACTAGATGATGTACAAAGTTAATAAAGCTAAAATAATTGTATTCCTGGTTTTGCTAAAGCTGTTGATGCCATAAAAGTGATGCCCATCTCCTAACTGGTATCCTTGTAGCCTACACAATAATATTCAGTTCGTATGCAAGTCTCAATGTAGTGCATCAATTTAGACCAATGTAAAGGACTACTGAGTCATGTGGTTATCTGAAATGAATCAACACCCCTCCAGCCAATCAGAATCAAGTATTCACCCAGGCCATTGTATAATAAATATTAATGGATGTTATTTTGTGAGCTGACTTTTTTGTCATGTCATGTTTCGTCTAGCAGGAGGAAGTCAAGCCATTTTTGGGGGAATATTGAGATTATTTTGATGTGTCTTGGTATGCGGAAGTTGTTCAAAACACAACAACAAACACAGAGCAGCCCTCAGCTATCCTCTGAAACATGCAATTATCTATGCACTGCTGTTGCAGCAAAGATTATAATAGAATAGCATCTTTATTGGACAAGCAATGCTGGACTATAAATACACCACAAAGTTAACAGAATGTCAAACACTAATTTACCAATATTTTATTTCACTCTTGTCCTTTGCCCACCGTACCCTAACAATTGCTAACAGAAAGCAGATTAGCACCACATGGTAGTACTTCACTCTATTATATAGGCACATGTTGTTGTTGGGTGAAATTTATTGCAGTAGGATGCACTGTGTAGGCTAGGCTATTATGAGACTGACCAGTGAGAAGACAAATAGTCCAATACAGAAATTAAACATATGGATCAGCATCTCCCTAGTGTAAACAGGCTGCTGTGTCTGACCTAAACTTTGCATTTACAGCAAGGAAAGGCCAGATGAGAAGGCTAGACTAGATGAGTGCAAGATGTGGGATTCATTCGTACACTGATGGTGAATGATCTTCCTGATACTAATATGCATTTGGACTTGTCCTGCCCTCTTGTGGCTGAAAACAGTGGTAGGGCCCAAACCCAGACCATGTACTCTCCAGCCATATACTTTCCATCAATATTATTACCACTTGACCAACAGGGATATATAATGCTCTATAATCCTGCAAGAAAAATAGGCAGAACTTACGAAAAAGATCCTGGCATTCTTTGTTCATCCGCTGGTAAGTCACATAAATATACTGTGATAAAAAAAAAGAGGAGGAAAAACATCAAGAACGATTTTCAAGAGCATCCCAAAACTGTTCATTCTCTTGGCTTTCAGGGCTTCTATAGTACAGGATGGGCTCTGATTCCAGTTGTTTCCCTGTTTTCCTCATCCTGATAAAGTGTTTGTGATCTGGGCCTGTGTCTTCACCAGATAGAAAGGCCATTTCATGCAACACTACAGCTGTTCATCACATACAGCAAACAAGCTGACGGCTCCATGGCCTTTTCCCGGTCGTAGGCGACCATGTTAGCCAACAGGCACAGTCCAGTCCTGGTGGAGGACGCTGGAGCAGAGAGGAGGAGGAGGAATAACAAGAAGCCAACAATTAGCCAGGAAGAGGAAGAGCAGATCGTCCCAAAGCCCTCATGTAGAGTTGGGGGTGAAAGAACAGGAGGAAGAAGGGTCAGAGAAGTTGTTGTCCCTGTCCTCCTTTGTGTTCCAGGGGGTTAGGATCCGGGACCACAGCTGGTGCTCCAGTGGCAAACGTTTGTCCAGCTGCTTGGAAACCCTCCTCCAGACCCAGAGACCCATTCACTCTACACCAGAGCGATATGAGTGCAGATCCCACAGAGCAGGTCCGACCACAGTGTGGCAGCTGGGGGTGTTACTCTGTGCCATGTTGTCTGGACACTACCCCGTCAGCACCAGGAGGGGGATCCTCCTCAGCAAACCTCCCATCAAGAAGGAGCTGTCCTACAGCTACAGATACACACACACACACACACACACACACACACACAGACACACACCCACCTTTAATACACACTCTGTCTTTCTCTTCAGATTGCTAGGATTTGTTATGGAGATGTTTGGCTAAGCATCGCGAAAACCGTCCCATCCTGGAGAGCCTACTGCTCCACCCCTTTGCATCTGTGAAAAAGGCCATCACCTTTAATCAGACATCCCGCCTTGAATACCTAATCACTCTACTACCAGTTATTTTATAGCTGGGCCTTGTTTTCCAGGTTTTCGTCATCATGCCGGATTGATTTTGGTCAAAATTTCATTAGTTAGTTCACTGTAGAGCTATGCACCTCCCAGTTTTCAGGGAGGGTTAGGGTAAGGGTAATGAGGCAAAGGGAAACTCAAACAGTTGAGTTATAGTATAGTCATAGTACAGTCAACAGTCATATTAGGTCTCTAGGTTGTTTCAACTCAAGGTCTTCATCGGGTAATCATCATCATCATCATCATCATCATCGAAACGTTAGTTGAATAAATGTGGGAGCATTGGAAGCAGTGTGCGGCATTCTCCTTTTTGAATCTATTATATTACAGAACCACACTTACCTCAAGTTTCAGTTGAGAATGACTAGTGTGAGTTTATTGTGCAGTAGTGAATTCTAAATTATATTCTGCTGTATTTTTCTGCATCCCGACTAAGTTCTTATCTTACACTCTGCAGTGAGTCAGTTCCCATAACCAGTCAACTAATTTTTTGTACAAAAACCCCCTTGGATGAATCTGCAACTTGTAGACAGGCTTCACCTTTGAACCTAGAGTGGCATCAACATTTGAAAAATTGTTGCACAAATATAAACCGACATGTGATCACCTTCAGTTTTCTTTTTTGATGAAAGACACATTGTAGAGGATTTTTTTTGTCACTAGTGATGCATCTTTAAAAATATAAATAAACGCCAAGTAGTTGCCCATTGAGCATGACAATGCAGCAGCTGTCCAGAGTCAGAAACTTCCTGCTATTTCGAGGCTAAGTAGATGAGGCCATCTGCTGGTTGTACCTCTTTACTGCGTTATATATGAGGATAATGGTCAACCTAGCCCATATTCAACCTAGCCCATATTCAACCTAGCGTCCAGATAAAATGGGTTCCAGGTTAGGCCAAGCTTAGACCCCTTTTTAGTACAATGGCCAAAAGCACTGCAGATGAAAAATGTAACTGTCATTATATAAGAAAATACATTTCTCCCTGATCACTCCACATGTCTCATCCTCATCTCCATTAAAACAAGATGTAATAGTTAATCTTCCAACTTCTTAAAATCATCCATGTAGTGCTGAAACATTGTTTATTTCATATCATTCATGAACAAAGGCTGGGAGAGTTCCCCCTCCTTTCTCCTTCTCAGAGGCTGTGATTACTCCAATCCGGCAGGAGGCGCTGTGCTACAGTCGGCCCTCTCATCATGCAGCCAGCCTTCCCTGCTGTTGACCAATCACCGATGGGCTGGAGTTTGAACGTGAGGCGCTGCCGGAGGTGGAAAAATACACTGATAGATTGTACTGTCATTTAAGATAGCCTCTGAAATACAGTTTCAGTGAGTTTCGCAAAAAAGAGTTACAAGTTAATACTTGATGAATACGATCGGACTGAACCCAGCGAACGTTGATGCAGCTTTGGCTGCTAACCTCAGCTCTTAGCTAACAGTTAGCTGGTTGGCTTAAATTGTTTTAATCTCATATGAGTTTCTAAATGCTCATTAACATTATTTAACTAAGTTACTTTTATTCTTTGACATTTTTATACAAGTTTCGTTTATCAGCACTACATGTTCACGTTAGACGGTTAAAGCTGAACTTAAAAGATGGAGCGAGTACAACCGTTATTTATGAGGACCTACGGCAAACGGGGGCGAAAGATTTCTGCCTGGCTCTCACCCGACAACCGCAAGCAGGCCTTCGAAAGCACGGCCACTTCAGACGGTGACATCTCCGTGTTTGAGCCAGCAAAGCCAACAAGGATAAAGTAAGTTCAAATCGACAGTACTGCTACTAATGTTACTATTCCAGTACGAACATACACATCGTCCCGGTTTTCATTTTCATTTTCCCTGTCCTTTCCATCATGTTATTCCCACTTCAGTGAGAATACCGGTGTCATTTAGCGATTATAGCCCATTTTCTACTGTCTGTCTTATTTACAATCCATTTACGTTTACGTTTAACATTTACTCGTTTATTGACGTTTTTAAAAATCAAACCTGCTGCCCCGGCTAACAAAGACGCCCCAAAATAAGATGACATGGTGACAGTAACGTTTGTAAGGCGACATGTTTTGAGTGGATTAATTCTTGTGGGTGTCAGGTGATTTACAGTAAGCAGTGTGTGTAATGTGATGCAAGCAGTGATATGAAAACACTCAACCCAGGCACAATGATATAATGATAAAACACCAAATTAAGGCTTAATGCTTACTATGATGGATTATCTAACTCTGTGGAAGTTGTTTTTCATACTGTACAAAAATGAATGGTAGCAAATAATGTAAAGGAGAGGGACAGCCTAGATGATTGGCACAAACTTGACACACAAAACACTGGTATCAATTAATGTCTCAAATTGCTCTCCATCTCTTTGACCTTGCTCATCCTTCCTTTTACCCATCCATCCTGTTACCTATGTTTTTCTAGAGAGAGGAGGACTAGTGTTGCCAGTTGCAGAGCAGTGCGTCTTGCCAAGAGAAAAGCCATGGTGTGTTTGGAGGAGGAGGACAGTGATGAGGAGAACATCAACATCCCCTCTCCTCCTCCTCTTCGCCCCACTCGGCAGAACAAGACAACCAGGTCTGTATGAACAAGCAGCAGGCATGGGCAGGACGCATTATGAAGGGATACAGGTGTGTCAGCATGTACAGAGCTTTGTGGCACCATTTTGCATTTTTTGTGTTATGTTACCACAACGGTGTCTGTAAGCAGGTCTGTTGACACTACTGGCGCAACAGAGGCCGTGAACTTGTAAAGCATCCTCCACATTAGTTGAGGGGGAAAAGAAACACTAAGCTACTCGAGTGTGTTTTTCTTTAAATTCTTGATGCAGCATGGGGTATTGTGTGCGGCATCACATGAAGAATGACCTTAAAGATGCTGACCATTGCACTTGTTTGTTAGTATAAATAACTTAGGCACAGGGTCCAGAAGACATCAAATGCACCATAACTGAGTGGTCAATAGGAAAATGAACTGCAAAACCAGAGTGTGGGATTCATTACAAGTTAAATGCCATACTTGAAGTGAGTATTGACTTGTTTATTTTACTGTTGTAAAAGTCCTCATGTCTCTGACTCCATTAAAGTCAATGGACCTGTGCTAACTGTTGTGGAAAACAACAGGATAAAGGTGCATTTGATCTGGTATAGGCTGTAACTTGATAGGCTAGTTATCCACACCATTAATATTTAATGCTTTCCTGGAATCATTAGGCCACCACTGCTCATTTGCAACAGGTAGTTGTGTTGTCTGTTTGATATATTTCTGAAATGATCTGTCTGTCTGTGTGTCAGCAGGAAGAGTAAGCTTGTCTCTACAGCAAGAGGCTTGTTCAGGCAGAAAGCCCTGCAGGGTCTGATCACCAGCGAGAGTGAGGACGACTCCACATCGGCTCCAAAACGTCGCAAGATTAGGGTTCAAAGGAAAATAAACTCTGAGTAAGCACTCAGCCAGTCAATCTGTTAGTCCACCTATCAACCAGGTGAATAGTATGTGATACATAAATGTTCTCACCAACAGCTCTCTTCCTCTCCCTCCTTCTTTCTCTCAGTGTTGATGTTCCTTCTGTTGGCCGCTTTGTTACCCACCGCAGGGGAGCGGTTTCCTCCAAACCCAAATTCCCTAAAGCCACTGTCAATGTACTCAACTCTTCGGACGACTTTGCCCCGAGAGGAGGTGCTTCTGTTAGCCGTAGGATTCCTCTGCCTTCCAGGCACCCCCGGGCGTTTACGGTCTCAAGTACTGAGAACTCTGTGAACGCTGCGGGGTCTGCCGGCTCCGCCTCCAACCCCTTCCGAGAGATTTCCCTCAATGAGTCTGCAGACCACAGCCTCGGACCCTGCACCAGAAAACCCCTCTTCTGCTCCACACCCTCAGCGCGCCCCCTCGGCAAACGGCCGCACCTTAAACCCTTTCCCATCGGTCATCAGTCCTCCACCTCTCCGTCCATCTCGGTAAGCCATATAGGGCTTTTGAGTTCATCCCAAGAAGATGTGGATTCACCAGGGAAACCCTTCTCCCCACCGCAGTCTGCACCAGTCGGGGAGCTCAGCTCTGGGGAAAAGCAGCAGTCGACCCTTGGTGAGCCACAGAAAGAACCACATCACTGTGTAGAGCCCTCTGGCCATTCAGTCATGAAGCAGAGGAGCATGGACAGAAGTAGCTGTAGTGAGGGAGCCAAAAGCCGAAATGAAGCCACAGAGACCCAAAATGGGGGGGAAGTACCAAGTCAAAAGCTGTTCTCTCTGGTTTCCTCAGAAACTGAAGGCAGCAGCCATTTTGTGTCAGTGGCAGGAAGGTTAGAGTGGCTCGTAGAGGCTCTGAAAGACAATTGTTTGACCCAGCGCTGCACAGTGCAGCTGGAGAGAGTTGACAAACTGACCGTGGCTCTGCTTCACAGTCAAACCCCATACTCCTCCTGTTTGGACCATTCGAGCTCATTCCACAGCCTGCAATCCACTGACCATTCACAGTCTTTGGAACAGTCCTTTCATCTCGCTGTGTCTGTGAACAGCAATGAAAGCAGTGAATCTTCACAGTTGGTAAACAGCTGTGACTCTACTGACCATGCACCTTCAGGGACTGACAGTCAAAGCATTGACCTTTCACGGTCAGTTGACTGTAACCAGTCAGCTGAACACACAACCACAAAGGAATCCACTGAGCAGCCAGCATCAGTAATTGGTATTGAATCTACCCAACACACAGACAACAGTGGGTCCGTTGAGCAGACACTGTCTAGTTACACAGGGCCTAAAGACATGGCAGTAGCAGTGAAGGAGAAATGTCTCGCTAAGAAATGCACAGTTCAGCTTAAAAAAATGGCTTTATCACAGCTGACCGTAACTCGGCAGCTCAAAGAGTTGGCACACCATGCAGAGTCAGGTTTAGCTAGCGATGATGAGTCTGTTATTCCAGAAGCAAACAAGTCTGAAAGTGACCACACACTTGACAGTGACCACCCTGACGGCCACACCCATTCAAGGAAAACTGATAAGAGAGAGATTGCCTCTGACACACAGGCAGTATACAATAGCCGTTCTGTTGACCAGACACAGTCTATTGACCCAGGAAGTGAAAAGAGAGAAGCGCCGCTCACAGCCATGCTGAAGGAGAAATGTCTCACTGAAAAACTCGCAGTTGAGGTAAAGAGAGCGACTCTTTCCAAGCAGAAGGAAACTGTGCAGTGCAAAGACGCCGCACTCGAGTCACCCACAGATGTTTCGAAGTCCGAGAGTGACCACACGGCTAACACCAACCAACTTAATCGACGTCGCTCCATGAAAGTCGATATGAAAAAGAGGGGCTCCGCTAATTCTGGCGACAAAATTGCCTCAGACAATGAAGAAACTGTAAGAAATTCTCGTGACGTTGTTCCCAAAAGAAAGAAGGCCTCTGTGGCTCCTAAAGAGAAGAAGACCAGGAGCATGTCCACGGACCGACCCGGGACGTCCAGGAAGGCGTGTGTGAGCGGTCTGAGTGTGAGTCGCTGGAAAAACAAAGGCAACACCAGTACACACATTTTCCAGAGCCGGGCTGCGCAGGGAGGCAGAAGCAAGGTTGTAGACTGCAGCCTGAATGAACTGTTGTCTGCACACCACAAACAGCCCAAGGTGAGAACAACACAAACACAAGACACATACTGTGCGTTTGCTTTCAACCCCCCCCTCCCCCATGGTGCTCGTGTCGAGAGGCAAATTCAGATCAGTCAGTCAGGTGTCAGACACTTTAGGCCTTTATACCTACGCACAATCAAAGTTCATCACCAGGGTTCCAACTGGTTATGGAATTTGTGGAATATTAATTAATTTTGAGTGTGTATTCCTGGGAAAGAAGACATTCCTGCAACCCTTACAGTACTGTGAACAAATTAGTACAACAAACAATTAGTACAAAAAAGGACATGTTTCAGCATGTGGCCTTCATCAGGGTTTTTCTGTCACAGAAAAGGCCATGTGCTGAAACTTAAACTGATTCCTTAAAAAATCTACTTTATTGTGTGAGGCAATCTTGTTACTCTTGTCCATTCCATGCACTTTGTTAGTGGGTGAAGGTGTGCCAGAAAACCATTTCAACCAAGAGGTGTATTCTTGACAGGGAAAGTCAGGGAAGTTGATAAATTATCTGGGAAAGTCAGGGAATATCAGGGAATTTTACAAATTGTTCACTTCACAGGAATATACCAGAAAGTCTATTACAACTTGCTTCACACATTCATTACGTTAGATGGTGATTTTCAACTGTATTTCTACATTGCATGGCCACTTTAGTCATGGATTATGACTGATGCACTTTTGTTTTTGAAATCTTTTCATTATCTAGCTAGCTGTAGATTTGTAGCTTTCATCATTTTTGAATGTGACCTCAGTTTTCTACAATTGCAGTCATGATTTCTCCAGTGAGATAACATGGAGAGACCAAAATATTGATGTAAAAAAAATGTCACTGACATGAATATGCCATGGGAGTACACAGAATCTGTACTTGCTTCAACACTTACATGCTGGCTTGGAAATTGCACACAGAGACCGATTCTCTGTTCAGCGTGTGTGTTGTTTTCACTTGTGCCGCAATCCATCCCAATGTTATTAAATATTAATTGCTAGGACGGACACAAAATGGCCGCTGCAGAATGGCCACAGAGGGGAGCTGTGACATCAAGTGAAAAAGTGTGAAATCTGTCCTGTGTCTAGGAGCTGCATGGCGCCAGTGTGATTTTCTCTACCCCAGTGAAAGCCAGCCGGCTCAACCTCTCCTGTCTGCTGGCCGACCTCACGCCTGACACACACACCTGGAGCCGCCTCAAAGCCGCCCTCTCCGTTCACCGCAAAACCAAGGGTACCACACTATGCTGCATTTTGGATTGTCGACATTTTAATTTGCAGAAAGGTCAATGACTGTTTCCTTATGTTTGATCTTTCTTTCCTCTCCTCCCCTTCTTTTCATCTCTCTCTCTCGCTTTCTCTCTCTCTCTCTCTCCCCCTAGTGCTGCTCACTCCAAGTAGTAGACCTATGCCAGGCTTTTCTGGAAGGGCGGAGTTAGCAGATGTCAGTCAGGATCTCTTTGCCTCGCCCCTTCTGACACCACTCCCCGAACGCTTCCGGTCCCAATTGCTGAGGAGCGCTTCTGTGGTACTACACACACACACACACATGCAGAGTACACAACTACGTAACACACGTGCAGGCACACATACACTTACACAGCCATGTACATACAAACTCATATGCAAAAACACACACACACACACAGAACACCATCTACACACATACAGTAACGCAAGCATGCACGTACAAACAAACATGGGTGCATTGTAACACACCCTCTCACCACACACCACAGTCTTGCACATACACGATAGAAGCCTCCTGGCTGTGTGTGTGTGTAACCTCCTGCCTCCTGTCCTCCTCTGCAGGCTGTGTGTGAGGAAGCTGATCTGTCGGATGCAGAGAAGGTGTGTGCTGAGTGCGGCCAGCAGGGCCCTCTGCCCTGGGAGGAGTGTATTCTGCCTCAGCGTATGAAACAGTGTGCCAAGATAGGGGAGGGAACCTTCGGGGAGGTCTTCTCCACCACCAACGCGTCTGGAGACACTGTTGCACTCAAAGTATGTGTGTGTGTTTGTGTATTAGGCCTTGCTAATGCAAACTAATGCAATATACAGTATATCACAGCACCATATTGCATCCTAATTTGTGTCCCAGTGTATTGTATGGTAAAAGAGGGTCTCATTCTGATTTTACTGTTAGAAACAATACAGTCTTACAGTATCTTTAGAACTGTAATAGTTAAATCTACATCCATGTTTCTTTTCTACACTTTGTTCAAATTTTGATAATTTTGTGCTCAAGGTATCTCATAATGTAGATGATGCAATGTTTAGATTTATCATAATTCTTAGCGCAATGTGTGTGTGTGCATGCCCGACCTGTGTATATGTGTATTATTGACTAAAATGATCCTTGTCTTGATAGATCATTCCAATAGAGGGCAGTGAGAAGGTGAATGGAGAGGACCAGAAGACCTTTGGAGAGATTCTCCACGAGATTATAATTTCCAAGTAACTACTACACCGACTTGTGCCGTACTAACATGGTTTCATAATAATGTAATGTAATGTAATAATGTAAAATGGCAACACACTAACTCTGCACACTACTCCATTGGCTGGATTACCAAAAGGCACCTTGACAGGAGTTATTGAGGGAAGGGAAAAAAATGTTTAATTTCCGTCAGATGTTCCTTGTCTGCCCAGGTATTCAACGTTGCAACATTTCAGTTTTAACCCTGCTCCTGTAATCTTTAGGCTACAACCACGGCTACTAATGCTAATCTCCTATATTTGTGACTACAACCTGTAATCCTAATAACTTCGGGGTTCATAAAATCTGAAAGGCTCAACTTAGCTGTAGCCAAATGGGTTTTGGTGAGCCAGTGGGTGTGTGAATTTATCTGGGAAATGGGATGAGAATTGCTCTTGACCCGCTGAGACACTAAAGTCTGATATTTGACAGCTGACCAACACTAAACACAAGCCATCACGTTGGAATAATGATTAAGTGTTTTTCTACCAGGGAGCTGAGCAGCCTGAAAGAGAAGCAGCATAACCAGACTTGCGGCTTTATTGGACTCAATGAGTAAGCACTCTCTGTCATCCTTCTCTTATTTCTCCAAGAGCCAAAGTGCTTTCTCTCCTTACCTTTCCTCTGTACTTTTGAATGGAAATGTGACTTGATGTGTCTGTTCCCTCGCAGTCTCCACTGCGTACGAGGCTGCTACCCTCCAGCCCTCCTGACAGCTTGGGACGCCTTTGACCAACACAAAGGCTCTGAGAATGACAGACCAGGTCAGCAGGAGAAAAGAATATTCACAGTTTTTTCACATTCAATGCGCATTTCCCATAGAAGAGTGCAGTGCAACATGTCGTACAGAAGAGGCATTTCTTTTTTGATATTTTATATTCTTACCAACTGGTCCAGCCCATCAGTAAATAACAAAAATCACATAACAGGCTCATTCCAAAATGGCCCAATACGACGGTTTCTGAGAACCAGGCTGTGCTTTTTCTCTGACTGCAGCTGTCTTTGTGTCTCTCTGTTTAGATTTCTTTGAAAAGGAACAGCTATTTCTAATCCTGGAGTTCGAGTTTGGAGGCAGTGACCTCGAGAACTGCAATGGAACGGTAACGGCACGACAACGTCTGCACAGCTAACTTGTCTGTGCAAAGAACTGTTTTGCAGCACTGTCACAGTCTGTTGAGCACTCACTGAAATGAACACATTTCTCCTTACAGCACACTTAACTTGAAGCTACTAACTGGAGATGGAACTTAGCCCAGTTGGCCTATATGTCAACAACTCATTCCCCTCCATTAACCGCTATTTGAATTGTGACCAATCAGGGGAAATTTTGCACTTATCTGCACTGAAAATGAACAGTTGCAGTTTAGTATGTCTGCATTCCAAATTCTTCTTTCTTCCAAGATAGTCACTCTCATTACTGAACATTAGGTTAAGATGTGCTCAAACATGATCAAATGGAACAGATGCATAAAGATGATCGTTTCCTGGATTGATGTCATTACGTGTCCTTTCTGCATAGCATTCATATGTCCATATCCACTGACTCTAGCCATCAGGTACACTGGGTGTAATGCTGACGTTCTGCATTTGAAATTTTTCGGGGGGAAAAAGGAAAATGGAAAAATTAGTTATCCAATCAATCAATATTTGATTGGGATATGAAACTAAATTTAATTTAACCCATTCCCTTTCTCGTATCATCAAGCTGACTTCTTTGGTGGTGGCAAAGAGCATCCTTCACCAGGTCACTGCTGCCTTGGCTGTAGCTGAGCAGGAGCTGCACTTTGAACACAGGTAGTGTACACACACACACATAATGGTCTGTACGTAGGTTATTCTGTTCATAATTTTGTGTGTTTGCATATGCGTGCGTCAGGGTGATGGATGTTTCGTCTATGTCTGTGACCAGAGCTTTACCCCCCTGTGTTGTTCTCTGTAGGGACCTCCACTGGGGCAACGTGCTGGTCAAAACCACCAAGCAGAAGAAGGGGAGCTTCCTCCTGAATGGAACGGCCCAATCTCTGGACACCAGAGGGGTGCTCGTCCGCATCATTGACTACTCGCTCTCCAGACTAGAAATTGGTCAGACATATTTTATCCCTCCCCACCCCCTTCTTGTTTACTGTCATACTCTGAGTAGCATCTTGGCTGAAATATTTGGTCATATGGTGGCTGACTGACTTGGACTATGTGTTGATTACCACTGTCAGTTGAACGTTGTGCAGTATTCATATAAACCGTGAGCACTATGATAAGCATATGTATGTGTGTGTCCAGACGGCCTGACGGTGTCATGCGATATCTCTGCGGACGAGGAGCTGTTCATGGGCCAGGGAGACTACCAGTTCGACATCTACAGGCTGATGAGGCAGGAGAACGGGTCAGTGTGTTTGTGTGTCTGTGACAAATTCAGATTCACATCATGTGCTGGGTAACTTGAGTCTTTGTGTGCTCGAAAGGTGCTGCGTGTATACACCAGTATGTCACTGTCAAAGGAATTGGTGTAGTAACTGTACACAAATGAGACCCTGGTTGAGACGATTGGTAGCCTCTGTACCACACCAGTGGCATTGTTAGAACTAGGGTTTCTTAAAATTAATTATGCTTTCTGCCGCAAAGAGGATGTTGCGTCTTGTCCCCCCTCCCCCTCTCTGCGTATGTTTTTCTCTTTTGCTTTTCTGAAGAGGTTAAACATGTTGGATGTGATCAGGCTTTCACTCTTTCCACCATCTGCCATTGTAAAAAAACTCTGAAAACTTTGGATCCAATCATGCCCTTTTTCTGTTTTGTGCCATAAAGCAATACAGCAGATTTCCCACAAAATGCAAAATGCAGAAAAGAGGCTGCCAATCTTCTTGACCATAATCTTGTATGCGCGTGTGTGTGTGTGTGAGAGAGAGAGAGATAGAGAGAGATGGCCTGACACCGCTCTTTGTTGTGTCCGTCTCTCCCCCCACCAGTAACAACTGGAATAACTACCAGCCCCATTCCAACGTGCTGTGGCTCCACTACCTGTGCTCCAAGCTGCTTTCCATGAAGTACCGGAGGCCAGGAGGGAAGGGCGCCAAGGACATGCGAGAGGAGCTCGCTCGTTTCCATGACAACATCCTCCAGTACCGTTCCGCCACTGAGGCGCTGCAAAACTGCCCAATGTTTCAGTAGGGTGTGAGTGTTAAACACACAAGTGTGCGCACGCCCACACACATAGGCTACCTTGCTTTTGTAGTATGAACAGGGATTGAATCGCTGTCCAGAAGTACCTGACTTGTTTAATGTTGCTGAACAGAGCCTTGTTTTTTTTTTTACTGTTGTGTGTTGAACTTCATATATCTTGATATAAAATAGACAGATAGTTTTGTTTAGGGGAAATTGCCTCAAAAGAGGGTAGCCTACTGAAATATTTGGACATGTGATATGACTTAAATGTGCAAAAATGCAAAAACATATGTGAATAAAGTACATAGGAGTCATGATGATGTGTGTGTGTGTGTGTTTTGGTCATCTTGTTTTAGTTTCCTTTGGTCCCCGCCAGTCTGATTGAATGGTCTCTCGCATGTAAAAGACATGGTTAATGATCCAACAACTGAAATGAAGCCCACTGAATATAATGGACATAGTCATCTGACAGCAACTATTGAAACAAAACCCATTTGATATGTATTGATGCAGCCGATCCAAAGTAACAGTCTGACAAAAGCTACGGTTGTGCTTGTGCGCCGTGCCAGGATGCATTAAGTGATGGGTCTGGATGCACACAGAAATTCAGATTTTGCTCACATTGCTATCGAATCTTCAAAAAAACAGATTTGGAAGTGGTCAGGCTTGCACTGAGATCACAGTTCTTCATAATCTGGACACAATCCAGCCACAATATGGATACAAGCAATGCAAAGGGATGGAGAGGAAGAATGGGGAAGCCTAGTGTGGACATACAGCGATGTGATTCTATAAAATGTGTAGATTCAGATCTCGACAACCACGTCAAAATGACAAGTGTAATCGTAGCCTAATAGTGTTTCACTCTATTTTTTAAAATACAGCTAACTGAAATTCAAATATATCGAAAAGGAATGATTCTCAACACCGTACTATTTTGTAAGAAAAGGTCTTAGAATATAGCTCATAACTTCATTGGTTTCCAATTGTGTGCTTTTCCTTGATGCTAGCTATCATATTGCATCTTAAGAAAGTGTCACTTATTAGCAGGTGGATAGTTTTCAATTTCACACACCTAGAACATCTGTGTGTTGGGAGTGATTTCTGGACACCACTGAAAAATAAGGGGTTCACTTTTTCTTGTTTTCTTACACCAGCATACAAAGAATAAACACTTAGAAAAACAAAATATTTTATTCAATTTTATCATTAAGAGTATTATACATTTTTGCATTGAAACAAGCTTCATTTTGGTATGGTCAGTCATGTGTGTGTGTGTGAGTGTGTTTTTGTTCTGCAAAGGATCTTGATTGAATATGTTTAATGCCTCCATACTTGAAGAGATATCTTAATGTGACCCTTGGTTGTTGTACACGTTTGCTTTGAGTCGTGCGATAGGATTCGACCGATAGTTGCGTTAGAAAAGGAAGACGGCTTTAAAAGCATATGGAGACATTTCCAAACTATACAAACAAGATCCAGGGGGTTTGTTCTGAGAAGAGGTCAGGCATGTGTTTGAGAAGCACTTTTTGGTTGAGCTTTGAGGCAATGCTTGAGAGATGGCCTTGCTGGTGATGAGCCTGTATGTCTGTTAATGTGGCTGTGTGTGTGTGTGTGTGTGTGTGTGTGTGTGTATACATGTGGGGAGCAAACTGATGTGTATAAGAAGCAATGGACTGTATATGGAGAAATGTACTTGCAGCTGCTGTGTGTATGTGTGTATGTGTATATGTGTGTGTGTGTGTTCGTTCAGAAGGAGAAGTATTTGGTGAACCACTCCTGCTTTAGCCCCTCTGTCCCCCTCTGCTCCAGATACGGGCCCCTAAAAAAAACACAGGAAACAATCAGACACACTGACTTTTTGAATCATAATGAAATATTGCTACACTCTGGTTCAGGGTTTAAAGTGATGTTGATTCTCTGTTATCTGTTGTTCCGGTAGAGGAGATTGGAGAATTGTGGTTTTTTTACTCTCTCCATTCACTGCCATTATATGGCGAAACAGGTCTCAAAATACATGAGCGAATGCCACAGATTGAATGAACACAGATTCTTACAATATATAAAAAACTAGTCTCTCACTTTGCAATTATTGGTAAACATACTATTTTCTTTGTTTCATCAGCATAAATTTCATCCAACCGGGTTTGGTTTTACACTTGTTCAAACTAAAAGGTTTAATAAACATAAAGAAAACAATTCACTTAAAGACAATTCAGCAACATGACTAGTTTTGTCATATATTGTCAGAATCTGCTTTGTTTGCATTCGTTTATGTGCTAGAAGTGTGATTTTGAGACTTGTTTCGCCATATAATGGCAGTGAATGGAGAGACAAAAAAACGCAATCTCCAATCTCCTCTACCAGAGCAGAGAATTGCCGATTTTGGGGTTATATCATTGTTCAGGAAACTACACAGCCCAAGGTACTACCACAGTTCAACATCACTTTAGATCTTCTGAGCTTTGTGCTTATTTTGAGACCGGCGACAATCACAGCCGCGATGCGAAAATGCCGATACCTGACTGGCTGGGCCTGCAGGTACGGACGCGGCTCCTGGGAGGAGGGGGATACGTAGCGGATGCCCGCCTGCGGGGAAGGGCAGACGGGGAGCGGGGCGGTGGGGGCCGGGGTGGGAGGGGTGCAGGAGGCGCGGGACCTGGCGGAGCGAGGCAGGGAGGGCGAGGAATGTTGGCTGAGGGAGAGGGAGGTGTGTTTGTGCGGGAGGGAGGAGGTGGAGTAGTGCGGGGAGGCCTGGGGGTGGGAGGGGGAGGGGTGGGGCAGGGTGGAGGAGGAGTGCTGATGAGGGGAGGAGGAGGAGGAGGGGGGGGGAGGAGGAGGAGGAGGAGGAGGGGGGCATGAAGAGGCTCCTGTCGTAAGCGGCGGTGCTGGGGATGCTGGTGACGCGAGGGGGAGACTCCTCCACACGCTTCCTCTGCCGGCACAAAACAGTCACAAACAGTGGGATGAGAGAAGGAAAAGATGTAATGTTGGCGAGTCCAGCTTTCTCCGGACAGAGCGCTCACTTGGTGCTCTTCAGGAGACTTCGTGTTTCACTCTTAAGTTTCAATTCATCACTGTCCATACCTGATACCAGAATTTAATATGGGCAAATAGGGCGAATCTGCAGCGTCTCAGTTAGTGAGAATGGGATGCTCTTCTCTGCTGCAGCCCCACTTTGTGATTTAGGCTGATAAGATGGTTGTATTTTTACATGAAAATCTTGCCTAGTGTAGCTTTAACCATATAAAACATACATTTAGCATAAAAACAAAGCTCAAGTTACCTAAAGATCAATACTCAATTTCACAAAAATGATACAGTAGATGATTAAATGTACTTTGTAAGGACCAATTTTTCATCTGGTAGGCAACTCATTTTTGAAAGAAACATTCACAGCTTAATTAGAATAAAAGCTGTGTAACGGACACATTACACAGAGGGGGCGAGGCTTTGCGACAGACTGCTGATCTGTTGAGGAGGCGTGCTCCAACATTTCGCTGCGTCGCGCTGCAGAAGCCGAAGTTGGCTCCGGCCCAGTGAGCCATCCTGGCCGCAGGGAAGCTTATGTTAATGAATACATTATGTGCACAACCGCGGCACGAGACCAACACAGCGACTCACCCGCATGGTTGGCGTGACGCTCCCGGGGCGGGATTTGTTGTCACGGAGCCTGAGGGTGCTGTTGTCCCCGGCAACAGGAGGGTGGAGCTGCAGCTGATGCCTCTCTTCCTGGAGGGAAGGAGGATGGGGAGAGCAGGGACTTTCACTGGCCTTGTTCACAGTTGTTGTTGTTGTTGTTGTTGTATGAGCGTCCTGTCTAGAGGGTGAACTTGTATGCCAAGCTGCCTCATGCCACACAGACGGTAGATAAGCCACTCTGGCACAAGACGCCTTACTATTAAAAAATTCCTCTATTTATTTGTGTGCATGATCAAAGATGTTTAATGGAGGAGCTGTTAAATTTCAATTTTGTTTGAATGGCACATTTTCAAAAATCTGTCCTTTTTTACAGGCAGTTTCAGACTGACTACAGTCAATGCATCACAACTGGACTTGGTTTTGATTGGCTCCCCTCACTAAACAATCTTCCAATCAGGCCAGTTTGCAGCATTTGAACTGGAAAGCGTCCACTCAGCAGTTTCTCCTCATTTCAATTAGGGCTGGTGTTGTCGGCCAATCAGGGTTCAGTTTGATGATTGTTCGGCCTGTGAGAACTTAGTCTTCACATTCATTCAGTAAATACCCTTTAAACTACTGATGTAACAATTCAATCCAATGACTAGATTCTATTTCGATTCTTTCAGCAAAGATTCAATGCATCATAACTTTCTGCCCACGATTCGATTAATTTCGATACTCCCAAAATGTATAACAAATAAAAAGTAACTTAACTAATTCAGTCAGCAATAACTAAACATATGTAAACCTTACACCAAGGTACTAGTTCAAAATTACATTTATTTTCAAGGCAAAACTTAAAGCTTCAAACAATGTTTCTTTAGTATATTTTCAACAACTTTTTCTCTCCTACACCCTTTCCACCTTCTCTTTAACTGTACAGAACAGCTCATAACACCTTAATGTGATATTAATCCAACTCTTCAAATCGATGCACTTTGCTTGCTCAGCCTCAAATCGAGATGCATCAACGCTTTTTTACACCCCTACCTTTAAACTACATTATTTGCAAAACATCATGAAGAACTGTTCTTATCCTGAGCCGGTGTGTATTTGAAAACCAAATCATGAAAACTGAATAATATGGGTCCAAGTTTCCATTGGCTGCCTGCCTGTAGTTCCTTGGACTGGGGCGGTGTGGGATTAAAATGAGAAAATGATTGATATGAATTGATGGTCAGAGTGTGTGTGTGTGTGTGTGTGTGTGTGTGTGTGCGTGCTCTCACCACCAATCGCTTGATGAGCTGGTCTCTCTCTGTCAGTCTCTCCTGGAGTCTCCCCAGCTGCAGCTCATCACACCGAGGGTCTCTCCTCCTGCACCTGTCTTCCCGCTCACGCAGCCTGGAAAGCACACACATATATACGCACACACACACACACATCCCATCATACACACACTCTTTCCCTCATACCTGTCCTCTTGTCATCCGTGTTAGGGCAAGCAGTTTATATTCAGCTTACACTCAGATTATCCCGGCTGGAGCTCTCATCATCACCCTGACATCTGGCGCTCTGTAACCTGTCATACTGTGTGTGTGTGTGTGTGTGTGTGTGTGTGTGTGTGTGTGTGTGTGTGTGTGTGTCCACCCCGTACTCACTCCTTCTCCAAGGCCACTATGCGAGCCTGCAGGTGTGTCTGGGCGCTGCTGTATTCAGAGACCAAGCTCTGCATTTCCTTCTTGTGCTCTCTCTTGATCTCCTCCACCTCCTCCCTCCTCTTCTCCTCCACCTCCTCCTCCTCTTTCGTGTCCTCGTCCTTCTTCTCCTCCCAGTGCTTCTGGGACTCCTCCAGTTTCTCCATCTCCACCCGCAGCTTCTCCACCTCCTCCTTCAGACGCTGCGCCTCCTCCTCCAGCTGGGCGTCCCTCTTCGTCAGCGTTTCTGACGCTTCCTCTTCCTCTTTCTCCTCGGCTTCCGACTCCTCGTTGATCAACCTAGAGGAAAAGAGAGGAGGGGAAGATAGAAGAGGAGAAGGGTGGAATGGTCTAAAACAATAAAAATGAATAGCGGTCATTTGTATTTTCCAACTCAAACTCCCCATTCGCCTTATTTCACATTTGGGTTGGGCAACTGGACGAAGACATCAGGGATCGGCGATGGTGGAAATCCCCTTGCTGATTTAAATTAACTTTGGTAATTCAACATGTAGCTTAGTCCAAGACAGTCAAACACACAGGGACAAAAATTATTTTTTATTATTTTTTATTTACAGCCAGCACAGCCTTCCTCAGGGTGTGGCTGGTTTCGTCCCACTTGAGTGTCTTGTGCTACTGCTTCCTATTGGGAACGCACCGCAACCTAACCCTAACCCTGACATCAGTTTTTGTCTTGACTGCGAGGACTTCAATTCTAATAATTTATCCATTATTTATCATTTAAAATGTAAAAATGCCCCTTCCTTTCACATGTAAATTGTTCCTTTCCTTACTTTTCCTTCACTTGCTCCTTCAGAGTGGCGTTCTCCCTCTGCAGCTCCAGCACAGCGCAGCGACTCTCATCCAGCTGTCGCTCAAATACCTGCCACTGGTTCTGCTGCTTCAGGTCCTGCACACACACACACACACACACACACACACGCACAAAGCATACACACAGTACTTTCATTCACATTGTCAGTATCTCCACAAAGTCCACTTTTTAGGATTTCTGACTAATTTTGCCGTAGACCCTCACACATTTTGATGGTTTGATCCCCGGGACATGAAGCATATTCTCTGCATGTGGAGGATAAAGTCAGCTGTGAATCGCCTCTGTGCGCACACATGCATACATATTTGTTTGATTGTGTGTGTGTGTGTGTGTGTGTGTGTGGTTGTGTGAGAGAGAGAGAGAGAGACATGAGAGACAGACAAAGAAACAGAGGATAGTATGAGTGTGTGGGCATCCATTTGTATGCGCATACATGTCTTTGTGTGTGTGTGTGTGTGTGTGTGTGTGTGTGTGTGTGTGTGTGTGTTACCTGTTGCAGGGCCATCATCTGTGTGTGTGTCTGCAGTTCAGCCTGTAGGTCTTCTATCTGCTGCATGTGTCGCTGGGTCATCTGTCTGCTCCACTCTGTATGCTGCTGGGTCAACTCCGCACGCTGCTTATCTGATAATACATAATACACACACATACACACACACACACACACACACACACAAGCGTACACACAAAAATGATACGGAAAACAAAATCAATGTTGCCCACTGGTACAGGTACCCTTCTGCTGTTGCCATGGTGAAGTGTATCCATGGCAATAGGAACTTCACTGTAGAATTTGTAATCTCAATGTGTATAACATTGTGTGTGTGTGTGTATATGAGTGTGTGTGAGAGAGAGAGAGAGAGAGGCAGACAAAGAAAGAGACACGAGAGTGAGTGTGAGTGTGCATCTGTGCATATACGTGTGTGCATGTGCTTATGCTTATGCTTGTGTGTGTGTGTGTGTGCGTAAGTGTGTTACCTAGCTGCAGATGGTGCAGTGTCTGTAGTCTGTTCCTCTCAGACAGCAGGTCTTCTTTAGCCTGTCTCTCTAAAGCCTGCAGCGCCATGGCAGGACTGTGTCTCTCCTCAGCTACAGACTGGGTTTGGGGCTCCTCCAACACATGAACACAGGCAAGGTCCTTTTACAAGAGCCGCATGCTTTCGGGACACACAAACATACCTAACCACGCACATATTGCACCCTTAAACATGTATACAAACGTACACATAAATAACAGTACACCGCCTCTCCACTCCGCTCCTGCTATCGTCAAAGCAACTAAATTATTCATCACAGAGAAAACCTTTGGAAGAGTGTACATACAGTATGTGATTTTTTTAACGTGCACGTGCGCACGCGTCCGCTTGTGTGTGCGTACCTGCAGCTGCTCCCTCATTTTCTTGTTAATCTCCTTGGTCTCTTGGACCTCCTTCCTCAGCCTGTCAATCTCAGGGTTGCCGTGGCAATCATCTCCCAGGCCCGCCCTCTTTTTATCCGCCTGCAATGACATGAGAGACAAATGTGACACGTCAAAAGGTAGTATCATCCGGTCGGCAGCTGAAGGTAAAAGATACAGTGAGGGATCATTCAAAAGTCTAAACCAATGGAATATGAGTCAGGGAGAGAAAGCCAATTTTATTTGATGGGAGGGGTGCGGTGGGAGTTCATTTCATGGGGACTTTAAAGCAGAAAGCAGCTTCATCAAATAAGTAGTTAAGTCCATCAAAGCTGGACAAGCTGCTTGTACACTTTGCTTATATCAGTGATTCTCAATCCTCTCAATCCAGCCACGGGTTTAGATGGTTTTAGTACTCACCTGAGACTGATCGGTTAGCTGGCCCTGCAGCTCGTCTAGCTGGGTCTGCAGCTCCTGCTCTCGGCCCTGCCATCTCTGATCGCCCTCGGCAACGGCGGCATTCAGCTCTATCCTGAACTCTGCCCGGAGACGCTCCTCGCACTCTGCCCTGGAGGCGTACATCACAACGAGAAATAAGGCTGGAGTTAACCTGTACACTCAATTACTAATCATTTATTTGTCCTGCACTATACTGTTTGGCTATGCTTGAGAGGTAGAAGCATTTTCTAGATGCTTTGTGTCCTGTCCTGTCTCCTTGGATTGGTATTTCTGGTTTAGTGGACATTTGAACCCATAACGTTGCAGGTACACCAGGCACCTTGGCCTTCTGTCTCTTTATCTTCGTCTCAAACTACATGTCAGAACATTTCATGCCCCTCAACTTAGACCTTCCCCATTGGCCTTTTAAGAGGAGAGCAGGGAGGAAATACGAGGAGAATCAAGAAAAGACTTTGTAGTGTGAGCCTAAGCAATCCTGGCTGCATCACGGTTAGTCTGCTACCTGATCCTGTCCTCAATGTGCCGCTGGCTCTGCTCTAGCAGGCTCCTCTCCGTGTTGAGCCGGCTCTGTTCCAGGACTTTCTCCTCCAGCCTGTGTTTGTCGGCCCTCAGGGACGCTATCTCTCTCTGCTGCCGCTCCCTCTGCCGCTCCCCCTCTTCCTGTAGCCGAGCCAGTCGGCCCTGAGTCTGACGCAGCTCTTCCTCCGAACGAGAGCAGCGCGGTCCGCATGTGGGCGGGGCTTCGGGGCCCACCTTTTCTTTGTTGTCTTGCTGTTGGATTACTGACTCCAGCCTACGGATCTGAGGTTAGGAAAAATTCTGATCTTTACAAATTTAAATGAACATTTTTGGAGTGAGAGTTTTTAGGTGGTGTAGGCAATACTTTACATGTAATTTATGGTGAGCCGTGTACTTTGACCTCTCACCTCATTGGTGGCGTCCTGCAGCTTCGTCCTAAGCTCCTCCCTCTCTCTCTCCAGCCCCCTGTGCACCTCCTCACTGCTTCTCCTCTCCTCTTCCAAACGCATACACACCTGCCAAGCACATCCATCGTCATAAAAACAATTTCATTAACCATTCGGATTCTTTTTAGCGTTTTAACTCAACCACACTATCATCAGCTTATTACTTAGGCTAATTAATTTAGTTAACATGAAAAGCGCATTACAAGCCTCAAAAGGACCAGGCCATACATATGTGATGAAATCTTTCCTCATCTGTACATTTACACTTGAGAGAAATAAATGCTCTTTTCATGAGACAGACTGAGCGGATGAAACCCTGTGAAAGCTTTGACCCCATAGTGATATCATTTATTAATCCATTTTAGTCATTAAGGGAAGGAGACGGGTTAAGAAGCATTCTTACACCAACTGAGACAACTGAGACGTGGATTGTGGAAAAGGAGGTTCATGTCAATACTAGAGATGTGTAAGGCACAACCTTGTATGAATGACGAATGACGAAGGTTGTGTCTTACACATCTCTGACTCATAGCATCATAGTACACTATCTTGGAGGATCCAGTGGTCACTAGTGTAGAGGCATCAGATCTGGCATGCTGACCTCTTGGTTGGTCTTTTTCTCTGAGCTCAGAGCCTCCTGGGCGTTCTGCAGTTCCGCCGCGTGTCTCCTCATCACCTCCTCTATCGCCCTCCGCACCTGCTCCTTCAACCGCTTCCTGTCCTCCTCCGCCTTCTCCACCAATCTCTTCTTCTCCTCTTCCAGCTTTTGCTGCAGACTGGCTTTCTCCACCTCCACCTGCTCTTTGTTCCCGTCCAGCTGTGAGCGCACGCGGACCCTCTCCACTTCCAGCTCCCTGCGCAGCCGTTCCACCTCTTCCTCCTTCTCTCTCCTCAGGCGTTCTTTGACCTCTTCCACTTCTTTGTGCAGCGCGTCCTTCTCCTCGTCTCTCTCCTTACGCAGTCTGTTTCTGTCTCTCTCCAGCTGATCCTTCTCCTGCTCTCTCTCCTTCTGCAGGCTCTCCCTCTCTTTTTCTATCTCTTTCTGCAGTTTATCCCTCTCGTCATCGGCGTGTTTCTGGACGCGCCGCAGCTCCTCCGTCTGGGCTCGTACCATCTCAGAGCGCAAACTGGACAGGGTCTCAGCATGCTACACACACACACACACACACACACACACACACACACACACACACAAGAGGAGTTATTCTAGACAATTGCCAGTTTTATGTTGATGAGCTTCTTGTGTGGGCATAGGGTAGAAGTATGTGTTCATGCATGTGTATGTATTTGTTTGTGTGTGTGAGTGCGTGTGTGTGTGTGTGTGTGTGTGTGTGTTACCTGGCGTATCTGCCGGGCGTGGTCACTGTTTCTACCACTGGTCTGCAGCTCCAGCTCTCTGTTCCTGCTCTGCAGACGGCTCACCTGGCTCCTCATCTCATCCACCTCAGTACACACACACACCTCGCAGCCCCCACGGCTCAGCAGTTCCGCTGACACACACACACACACACACACACACACACACACACACACACACAAACACAAAATAAACACCAACAAACAACGTGAAAACAAGCATACACATACGTGCACATTACACAATCACACACAAGCATATTGATTGATTATGCATAATAGAAACTGAATGGATTTACAGCAGAACAAGACTGAGTGCAGAAAAACTTACAACACATTCATTCTCATGCAATAAATTTGGGGGTGTTTTTGCTGACTGGGTATGATGACACTTTGATGAAACTGTTTGCTTTTGTCGAGGGTGAGTAATGTTTTGCGTTTGTTGCATTTTCTGTATATATATCATAATGGCGTGAGGAGGAAACTTAATTAAGCCGAGTCAAAATGAATGATGGAAATGCATTGAAGTGACTGAGCTCAACTGAATTTAACCAATATGAGCTTCCTTTGACAGACAGGCAGGCAGACAGGTGAACAGGCAGACAGACAGGCAGGCAGACACAGACAGACAGACAGACCGGATGACTACCTGCTCTGCTCTGCAGCTCGTCCTCCTGCAGCAGCAGCCTCTCCTTGGCGACCGCCAGCTCCTCCTCCGCCCGCTTAGCCCCGCCCTCTGCCTCGGAGACACGCCTCCGACCCAGTTCCACCTCCTCCTCCAGGTCCTTGGAGAGGGAGGCGTCAACGGCCGGAGGGGGAGTTCGGTGCGAGGAGGGCGACGCGGAGAAGTATCGCGGGCGGCGCAGGGGGAATAGAGACAGACAGGTGAGGGAGAGAGAGAGAGAGAGAGAAACCGACAGGGGAATTTGAGACAGGTAAGAGCGAGGAAAGGAAGAGCGCGAGTAAGTGAGAGACAGGGAGGGTGATAGGGAAAAAAGATGTAGAACGAAATGTGGTGAGTCAGGGAGCCATCTAGCCCAGCTGTGAGCCTTTAATGGTCTGCTGTGAGGGCTTATGTCAGCTCTGTGCCAGCTCTCATAGGGCTTCTTAATGCTCATGTGCGAGGCGGTAATGGTGGTGGTGCAGCGAATCTATCCTGCTCAAACTACTCATTAGCAGACAGTTGGCAGAGGGAATAGCACTCAGGGAGGGCAGCCTGTGGTTAGACAAGCAAGATCTCTCTCTCTCTTTCTCTCTCTCTCTCTTTCCCATCAAGACCATCATTAGCTGGGTACATCAGAGACAGGGAGCTGGAACATTTCAATTTCTTTTCACCTCCCTATGCAGAACATTATATTTTAGTATGACTATGAATGACAGGTGTGTGTGTGTGTGTGTGTGTGTGTGTGTGTGTACCTGTATTCGCTCCTGCAGCTTCAGAGTGCTCCTCTTGCCCTCGTCAAGCCTCTCCAGGTGACTTTCCACCTCTGCCTCCGCCCTCTTCACTCTTTCCCTCAGCGCGCTGTGCATCCCTTTCTTCTCCTCCTCCTCCCTCTCTTCCCACCTCCGCCGCTCCTCCCTCCGCTCCGCCTCCATCCTCTTCCTCATTCCCTCTTTCTCCTCGGTCAGGGCGCTCATCTTTCGCTCCCATCCGTCCCGCTCCTCTTTCACCGCTTTCCTCTTCTCCTCCTCCGCTCGATCCCGCTCTTCCTTCAGCGCGCTCACCTCCTCCAAGAGCGCCTTCACTCTCTCCAGGTCCTCCCGCTCCTCCGTCTTCCTCTCCTCCTCCCCTTTCTTTTTCTCCTCCTCTCCTCGCTTCCTCTCGTCCTCTCCTCTCTTCCTCTCCTCTTCGGCCGCTTCCCGTAGCTGCTCGCACTGGGCGTCCAGCTCTTGGACCTGCTCCCCAGCCTTGTCCAGTTCTTCACCCAGCCGCAGGCTCTCGTCCTGGGCAGCGCTGAGCTGGGTCTTGGCCTCCTGGAGCTCCTCCTCTGCAGCCTGGAGCCTCTCCTCGAACCCCTTTCTGAGCTCTGCCTCAGCCTCACGCTCCCTTGCCTCTACCTGGTAGCGGAAGCTCTCAAAGTCTGCCTGTACCTGGAGGCACAGAGGGAAACATGTTACAGGCTGGACTCATATACACTCAGTGGCTACTTTATTAGATACACCTCACTAGTACCGAGAAGGACCCCCTTTAGCCTGAGTTCTTCATGGCATGGATTCAACAAGGTCCTGGAAATTCACTGGGATCTTGGTCCATGCTGACTCCATAATGTCACAGTTTTTGTGGTGGCACATTCATACTATAAACACCTCATCCCAAAGGTGCTCTATTGGATTGAGATCTATGGACTGTGCAGGCCATTGGAGTAAAGTAAAGTCTCCGCTATGTTCCTGGAACACCTTGAGCCGATGAGTGCTTTGCGAACCTGGTGCATTATCCTGCTGGAGGGATAAAGGCAAAGGGCAGACTGTGTCCATGAAGGAATCCACCCGGTCAGCAGCAATGTTTAGCTTTGCTGTGGCATTCAAACGACTGATACTATTGATACTAGGCTCAATTGATACTAATGGGCCTAATGCCTGCCAAGAAAACATTCCCCACACTGTTACACCACCAGCTGCCTGTAGTGCTGACACCAGGCAGGATGGACACATGGATTCACGTTATTTATGCCAAATTCTGACCATGCTATCAACATGCCGCAAGGGAATCCAGGATTCATTGGCAATGTTTTTCCACTCTTCAGTCATTCAGTTTTGGTGATTAAAACCCGTCTTCTGCTACTGTACCTCAGCTACTTCAAGGTTTGACAAGATGTGTGTTCTGAGATCCTCTTCTGCACACCACTGTTACACTAAGATGTTATCTGCATACTTGTGGCCCGCCTGTTAGCTTGAGCGAGTCTTGCCATTCTCCTCTGACCTCTCTCATCAACAAGGTATTTCGCCCTCAGGACTGCCACTGACCGGATGTTTTTTGTTTATTGCACCATTCTCAGTAAACTCTAGACACTGTAGTTTAAAAAAATTCAAGGAGGTCAGACATTTCTGAGATGCTGGGACTGGTGCATCTGGCATCAACAAACCTACCACATTAAAAATTGCTTAAATCATGCCCATTCTAACATTTAGTCAGTTACTGCACCTCTCGACCCTGTCTGGATGCTGTATACCTATGCTTTATATACAATGACTCACTGTCTGGAGGAGTGAGCTATTTGCATAAACGGAGAAATGTACCCGGTAAAGCAGCCACGGAGTGTCATGTCTCACATAGACATGTACCTAAAGAGACAGCCAGACAAAGGGATCACCAGGCTGATCCCACACAGACAGACAGACACAGAGGGTGCACTCATTTAAGGGCTTACAGTCAGGCGGGTGGAGTTTACACTAATTTTCATATGGACCCTTGCAGCGGCAGGCTCCTGATCTACCTGCTCTGAATAATCGCCAGAACTGGCCAACAACCAAAACAGAAAGCCACATGGCGGAGGACGAGCAATCTGACGAATAAACACTCAGAACTCTGCAGTTCAATGAAAAAATTAAAACCCATGTACATTTCTTTATCTGTTGAGTCGTTAAGATGCATCTTTTCTCCAAAGAGCTCATAAAAGAGCCATGTAGATTTTCATGATTGGTGTTGCTGTTTTATTGGGGAGCGTGACATGTAAATTAGGCATGAACTCTTACACTGGGTAAAGTTATAGGCTATCTAAACAAGATTAACTATTATAGACTAATTTAAACCACATTCAGCGGCAGTAATTCTCTTCTTCTCACTCTATCTGTCATGTTAGGGGCGAGTTTGATTTGCTGCTCCTGCTGGCTACTTATGCCCTCAATTACAGCAATACTCCCCGACTCCCCGCCCTTACTGGTGTCTGCTTGTCATGACCGGGAGGGTACTCTTACACACACACATACACACACACACACACACACATACCTGGGCTCCAACTCTCTGCTGCTCATCAAGAGACTCCTGGAGATCTAGGAGGCGTGTCCTAAGCACTGACCCCTCCCCTTCATGACACGTCTCCATGATGACGCGGTGCAGCTCTTCCTGGTGGGCGTGGTTCAGGGCCTGCAGGGCCGCCTCCTGCTCCTCATTCTTAGTATTCAGAGAATAAATCACCTGGAGAGTGTGAGCGAACAAGAGGGAGGGAGGGATGAAGAGAGAGAGAGAGTATATATTATATATACTGTAATGAGATCTGGGGTTTTACCTCTCCACATTGAAACAGGACGTTTTGTTGGGACTGTTGAATATGAGAGGATTTGTACAATGTGTGATTTGAATGTGGTGGAGGATGAGATACATTTTGCATTCGATTTCTATTCTATTGTTATGACCAACTGAGGAGTGATCTGTTTTTGAAAATTATGCAGGATGTAGATTTCATTGGAATGACTGATGCAGAGAGACTGAAATGGTTATTTGAATATGAAATATTTGTTTTTGCAGAGAAGAGAAGAGAAGAGAAGAGAAGAGAAGAGAAGAGAAGAGAAGAGAAGAGAAGAGAAGAGAAGAGAAGGCTTGGGGAAAGCATTTCTGTTCAGGCTGGTGTAGTCTCTCTGCAGATGTTTCTTTTTCACTGTATGTAGAATATCAGGCTATTTGCTCCTATCTAAGGAGCTGTTAGGCTTTGGGACCCCCGGAGGGAGGGATTGGTCCCATTGGGCCCGGATCTATCCACCTGTCACTCATGGTCCCCGATCCTCATGTGTACCGGAAATGGTCTTTGGCTGTGTTAATTACCATTTATTTTCCTGTAATGGACTCTTGTAATTCCATGTGGGAATTACAAAGGCCACACTGTGGCAGGACACAATAATTAATCATTCATTCATTTGTAAGGCACAGCCACTGTGAGGGCTTGTATGTTTTTTTTGGGGGGGCAAATTTCTGTTCTAAACATCTGAGTTTTTAACACATTTCTGTTAAAAATCTCCATACTGTTTTTATCACTGTACAAGCTACCTCATGTCATTTTAAACCTGTTCTGAGTGCTGAGAAAACAAACTGATGCTTACAAACTTGAAAAAAAGACCCAGAAATCTTTCATCTATTGTTACCATGGAAAGCAAAGTGATTGACATGTTTTAATCTTACAGATATTTAGGAATTTTAATTGATGACTGTGTCTCCTTCAGGCTACATATTCAGCAGCTTGCTAAGATATTAAAGCCGGAATTGGGATTTTATTTTAGGAATAAGTAATGTTTTTCTTTTGCAGTTAAAAAGGTTCTGGTCACTGCCACTTCCCCAGTACTTGATTATGGTGATGTTTCATATTCACATGCCTCCTCCCAATGTCTTCATGCCTTAGGCATTGTGGATCATGGAGTTTGAGGTTTATTACTGACTGTAAAGCTCTCACTCATCGTTGTGTCTTTTATGCTTGGGTTGGCCTCCCTTGTCAACTCATGGACTTCATTGGTACATTTTTTTTTCTATAAGGCCATTCTGGGTCTGCTTCCTGATGTGTGTGGTCTTATAGCTCTAAAAACTTGAGTTGGCTATCTGTCCCTAAAGTCAGAAGTGAATGAGGCAGAAGTGCTTCCATGCACTTTTCCATCCTCATGGAACTAACTGCAGGATGATTTAAAGCTGGAACAGCTTCTCTTTCTTGGTGAGTTTAAACTGATATTGAAGGATCTTCTGGCAGACTCAGTAAGAAGAGGTATTTGCTTTGTGTAGTCGAGATTAAAACAGGTTTGGCCTATAAGCCTGCTTGTTTGATATTGGACTACTGCCTTTTGGAACACTTATAGAGCAACTTGTTCTCTGTTTTTTGTGACTTTGACTACATTTTGATCATAAATTGTTTGACTTTACTCTTTCTTTTATGTGAGTTTGACTGGATTTGACTTTTTTATATATGTATGTTATTGTAACTGTCCCACTGAGCAAGTTTACATTGATTAGCCTTTTAAAAGACGTCTAAATGGTTATAGACGTCATAAGGTTTAAAATTGAAAGTTTAGTAGACATCTATGTCTTAGACTACGTCTTCTGGGGTATATAACAAAAATAAAGCATTATCTTGTACATAAGGACTTCTCTGATGCATATGTTTGATGTTTACAGCTGTTTATGCTCTGTTTAAATATATAATAAAGTATTTGCTGCTTGGTATGAAACTGGGCTATACATAGCCAAAAACAATCCTGGGCTTTATGAGAGCTAACACATCATGTTTGCCTTGATGCAGCTTCCTTGGCCAGGTCTTCCTTTGAAAAAAAAAAAAGATTCTCAATCTGAATTGGGCTGACCTGGTTACAGAGTACATTCTCCTACTGTGTGGATTCAGATGATTCACGCCATGGCACCGTTTCCTCTATATTCATTTAGCTGTGGTACACCACAACAGCAAGAAGACTGACACCGCTGCTAGTCCATGAACACAAACAAAATGGAGCCAATATTTAGACCTGGCACCCATATGATAACAAATATATATAAAAAAAAAATACAGAAGGTGAGGAGCGCTGCAATGGGTCCTCAGTGTGGGAAGGAGAGGTGCTCTTTGGACGTGGGTGTCAATTCAGTAGGAAACATCAAAAATTGGAAAAATCCACAGAATATGCATAGAAAGGTAATCAAACGGGAATCCCCCAAAAAAACCTCTCTTTTAACGTTTGGAAAGAGATAGAGTGCCTTGGACTATTTTCTTTCTATGCATATTCTGTGGATTTTTCCCATTTTTTGTTGTTTATAAACTAAAACTAACTAAAACTTCCACTAAAACAAAAACTGGGACCAAAACAGGGGGTGACATGGGAACGAAATCATCCCCAAACACAAAAAAATGTCTTATGTGTGTATTGTAAGTGCAGATCTGTGAGCCACTGTGGGCCATGCAGGCTCTGCAGCTCTACAGTGATCCTCCTGCCTGGCAGCATGTGTGGGGTCTCTCTCTGTTCCATGTATAGCAGGTGACTCACATGTGAAATACGGCCCGTTTCGCCGCACTATTCACTTCACCCTCTACGCCGCGTCTACAGTGTCATCATCTGCTCCTACTGACCCTGACGTCTCACTTATCTACTTGCAGAGGTGTGTGTTTGTGTGTGTGTGCACGCGTGTGTATGCGGGGGGACACATGGGCTCGTATTTTACCCAGACGCCTCTCTGTCTGCAGCACACAGCTGGCACAGCACTGCCGGACATTCCCTCTGTGTGTGTGTGTGTGTGTGTGTGTCTGTGCGTGTCACCGCCTCTCTCAGCTCAGGCGGCGTCAACACTGTCTATCCCCCCTCGCTCTACAATGTATTTCACACAGCCCGGCTCCTGATATGGATGATGAATGATATCTCCCCCCAAATACCAATCACAGTGTCGCCTCTCTCTCCTGCCACTCAAACACTTGCATGTCATGCTGGCTATCCAATCACGTCATAGCGCCTGAACTTTGGCTCATGAACTATGACTCATGACTCAGAGGAATGGCGGGGACACCGAATCGAGGACAGCCTCTGAGGGAGGAATGTGTTTGTGTATGTGCGTGTGTGTGTATGTGCGTGTGTGTGTGTGTGTGTGCATGTGCGTGTTTGGCTGTCCTCTTTGGCCAGTTTGACAGGGACAGCAAGGGAGAAGGAGGAAAAAGATAGTGGGAGGGACAGAGGACAATTTTAGCATTGGCTTTTTGAAACTTGTTGGTGATTGGCTGACAGATTGAGAGATAGATTGTAAATCGCCATTGGATCAAATCTAGCCGAGCCATAACTTCTCTCTTTTCAAGTCAAAAATCATTTTCTCTTCATCATAAAAACAGACAATTATGTTTTTCCCTGCTCCGCTTAAGGTTAACATACACTATAAAAAATTCAGTGTGATAAAGGTTAGGATTAAACTTAAGTGTCACATTCATAATCAACTTTCTAGGGGAAAATAATGAGCGCTCCTGGCGTGGCAGCTTGGTCAGAAAGTGGCGAGCGCCTCTCTTGCTACTGTAAATCCCGTCTCCAGATCCCCGTATCGATCCTGCCGGTCGATAATGTTATTCATGTAGCCTCACCGGCCGGTGGCCCTGCCTATTGACAATAACTTCATAGTCAGCAAAGCATGAAATTAATATTCTGTCTACAGTGTAAAGGAGAGCTGAGACCGGGCCGTGGAAACAGGAGTGAGATGTAGAAGGGATGGCTGGTGCACAGGAGAGACAGCCGGACTGTTAGGCAAAGAGACAGGCATGCACACTCTGTCTCTTACATCACCCCCCACCGACACACACACACACACACACACACACACACACACACGCACACACCTACACACATATCAAAGAGGGTACCGGGTGTGCTGGATTACAAAGCAGGGAACATTGTGACAGTGTAAGCAAGATAAGCGCAGGAAATCACATGGACACAGAATTAGACCTGTCAATCAAAAGTGTGGGTGTATACACACACACACACACACACAAACACACTTTAATATGCTACTGTTGATCTCTGTGAGTCGTGTAAAAAGAGACTCCCCTTGTTCTCTCTTCTCCCTGTGTGTGTGTGTGTGTGGCTGCCTGTGTGCGAGCTTATGTGAACATTCAGAACAGCTGGCCCGTCACGGTCAGCTCTTGCTTTCTTCCCCTTGGTTCGTTCCGCCATGTAAACACACTCCGACGTGCTACTGGTTTATCTTTAGCAGCACCCATTCTACCAGGGCAGACCACTCTCACTGGCAGAGAGAGGCAGAGGAGGAGGAAGGGGGGAGGGGAGCGGTGTAAGTCAAGCACGAGTGTGGATGGATGAGAACGAGGGGGGTGAGTTGAGGACTGGGGAGCAGGCAGATATCAGGAGGTGTGTTAAGTACAAGCGAGTGTGTGTGTGTGTGTGTCCGTGTTTACGCACAGGGAGTAAAGGTTATTAAATATATAGGGTTACCGCCACTGACCCATTTCCCACCTCCACTCCACTCCGCACCCTGCCCAAAACACTCAAATAAACCATGTGCCACATGCCCGGCAAACCAAAGCTCAGAGAAAACGCTTACGCCGAAGATCAGATCTGATGATTCTTATATTTCATCGGGGCTCCGGGTCTCGGTGTTATTTACTGTGGTCGTGAAAGCGCTGAAGCAGGCTGACAGGGTTTGCATAAAGTTTCAGGGGAGAAACGACTCCGGGCTTCTGAGGAGAGTTATTAAGATGGAAGGAGAGGAGAGGCGAGGTAGAGGGAGAGTGAGTACAAGGGCTAGGTTGGCAAAATTTATGTCATCCCTAACAAGCGTAGACACAAGTGCTGACCTCTAATCTGTGTCATCTTTGTGTGTGTGTGTGTGTGTGTGTGTGTGTGTGTGTGTTCGTGTCTGTGTGTGTATAAAAAGGAGAGAGCCTTTAAAACAACATTTTAAGCAGGTTAACACGCAAATACAAATGCACATATGTATGGTATTGCACATGTGTGCTCTTGGACACACACACACACACACACACACACACACGCACACACCTATAGGCTGCACTGAGGTGGACACATGGGAAGATGAGAACTGCATAGTCATCAGTAATTGTCATAGCTCAACAAGCTATGGGTCATGCTCTGCCTCTGTAAGCATTATTGTAAAGCAGAGAGGGGGAGAATCCCCATATAGGAATGCTTACTGTATGAAAAGCCAGGAAGATAAAGCTACTGCTGCTGTCAAGCATCCCTGCCTGCGCATAGATATGTGTGCATGCACACAGACAGACACACACACACAATGACAGTGAACGTATATTTGGCTTTCCTCTCAGATTAGGTTGAGAGCTGCAGCCTGCAGCTGCCGGATCAGTTAGTAAAAGCTCTCACTGATTGCTAATGACTTGATAGTGAGCCAGTCACGAAGACAAAAGACAGCCTTGACCCAAGTTTTCATTTGAAAAAACAATGACAAGGGAGGATGCTGGTTTTACTGGCCACCCTGGCCTATATTGTAGATAGACCAGTGACCATCCTGAACAAAAAGCATCATGTTTAATGTTCCTACAGACACATATAGTGTGTTTGCTGTGCTCAATGGTGAGTTTATAAAGACCTTATCATGATTTATCTTATTTGTGTATCTCCTATAGGATCAGTATAGTATTCCTATACATTCCTATAGGGACTTGTATTTTGCTGTGATATTGGTATCCCTCTGAAATGTATTATGGGATGGATGGATGGAAGAGGATATTAGGCTGTATTTCAACGCCAAGGCAGAGTGATCCATCAGATGACCGTGATCAGCCTGACAGGTTCAGAGTGACAGTCCGTCCGGCTGCGCGCCTCCCCCGGTGCCACCGGCAGGTCTTACCTTGGTGAGCTGCGCGATCTTCTTGCACATCTTGCTGTGCATCTGGTAGTCGTACAGCTCCTGCTCGATGTTCGGGAACTCTGCCGCAGTCCCGTTAACGGCGGAGCCCGGCCCGGGGGGCTGTACAGCCTTACCGGCGCCCGAAGCCATAATAACCCCCAGGGGAACTTCCCAGACCGGAGGATAGTCCGAAATAATCCTGCCGCCGCTCAGATGCAAATTCCCCACGAAAATCCTTTCAACTTTTTACTCGTGCATCTCATTCCTCTGTCCGTAGACCCCCTCCCGTGAACAGCAGCGCGAGCAATTCGGTGGAAAACATTTGGTAGTAGATCGGCGGGGCTCTCCTCCTCGTGCGTTCCGGTTGTCGCCCCCCCCTCCCGCTGTCCGCCCGGTGATCGCGGAGGTCACACGCTGGAAGTCCATCGGGGACGCGCTCGCGCCGACCGACCCTTCCCTGCTGGCAACCGATTTTTTTTTTTTTTTTATTCTGAGAGGGAGCGCTCGAGGATGAAGGCATGTATTCCAACCACCTGTCTCGCGGCAGGGGCGGAGAGGGGCGTGCGTATCCTATGGAACATTACCGGAGACAGCTCGAGCGCACTGCTGCAGTGCTGCCCCGCCCCTACCGGTGCTGCTGTATCAATGGCTGTATCGCCGCTCGGGGCGGGGGGCTGAGGGGGTCTCGGCGTTTGATTTAACTCCATCAGTCAGACACCGGAACGAAGAATACGCTGAGACCAGTTTCTGTGAACATGGGCTGTCCTACCATAATAAATATGACGATGATGGCTTTTCATAAAACGGCGGCAACATTAAAAATAAAAGAAAGAAAGAGCACAAATAAATGTTAGTTTTAATCAATAATTAGGCTACATATTAATAATAGTAAAATGTGTTTTTCCCGCCGACCAATAGTCCAACTAAATGATTGCTTAGTGACACATCAGCTGAAGTAGGAGTAGAGTGATGATTTTCAGTTATCCATTAATACTTAAATGAACCGTTATGCCGTCACGGTGTGGGTTTATCGGGCACGTTAACGACTTTCAATAGGACGCAGACAATCAGAACTGAACAGAAACACAGGTAGATGACTGCAGGGTAATGGTGTGATAGTTTGATGATAAATTCCCTTTGGGTTTCTCTCTGGACATGCAGCAGCATTGGATAGTCTAAGGTCATATAGTGTGTGGGTATGTGGCACTTTTGTTTGTTTTTTTACACCTGTTTGGGCTTATGACATAGATGTAGGGCACCCACTGTAAGACTAATGGAGAGACTTTTAACCCATAAATCATAGTCTATACTCACCACACACCCACGCGCACAGTCTCTCTCTCTCTCTCTCTCTCTCTCTCTCTCACACACACACACACACACACACACACATCCTTATCAGTAGGCTATAAATATTAGTTCATGTAATACACTATCCACAGATAATCCCTCTCCCACACATGCAGGCAGGTCTAAAGTAAATAGCCTTGACAAACTCTCCCATAATCCTCTATACTCCATGATTTTCAAGGGTGACTGTTGCTGTCTGTGTTGCACTAAAATGAGGAAGCATAATATAATACTTCCATGGAGCCATATCCGCCTGTGGAGACGTTTGTTGTCCATGCCCTTCCCATGGGTCCCACTGTCTGCTCGGCTCTGACCCCTCCACTGCTGCCAGCACGCCAACAGCTGCGGCCTTGCAGGACAGCACCGCACCAACAGAGGGGTCGCACACACACATATGAAATACAAATGTAACCCACTGTGGCATATAGCAGCAAATATCCCCGGTCCCTCTGCAATTTCTTTCAATCAACTACAATTAATCTATGCTGTATGCTTGTTTGTACATTGTATTATCATTCATCAATAAATCCAACCAATCAATTCAATATATCAGATGAATATTGTAGGCGAAGTATTAGACAGAACTCATATCAGCTGTTGAGTGCGTAAGGAAAAGGGGGAGCTACGTACACACGTACGAACCGAGATTACGTATCTCAGTTGTCGCGAGAACCACAGTCGAATTTGAAAACAGGCGGCAGCGTTGAGAGAAGATAAACTCCAGAAAAGGTAAATTTTGTAGATACAATCTATTTCGTTTGTATGGTTCGAAATCTGCTTCAGCGTTTTGATAAATTAGACTGCCTATGTGTCTGTCGTCAACGTTATCCCATGAGATTTACATTGTTTTTCTGCTTCTCGTCCAGTGGGAGTTTGAGCGAGGTGGGGCTAGTTCAGTTAATGTTAGCTACTGAGGCAGAAGAGACAAACAGTCTGCTAACGTTACTAAAGACACGTTACTGAAATGCTCACTGTTTGGGCAGCCGCTACGGATGTGTAATTGACTGTGTGTATTTGAATGTGTTTCCCGTGAAGAAAAGATGACTGCAGACGGTGAAATAGAGATTAAAGAGGCGTTTCAGCGCTCTCAGAAGGGCCACAACAACAAGGCTAAACTGGTGGCAAGCCTGAAGAGCCGCTACAACAAGGTATGTGTGGAGAGAGCTAATGTGAACTGTATTTGTTTTATTTATATTTCGTTTTGCTAACTAACATATGATGCCCACTCACTGTGTAAGTAAATCCACGCATTTGATGTATTTAGTTGAAAATCACAAGGATAACTGATTTGTATGGGATGTGATAACTGTAGTGTCAAGTGTTTTTGTGGGGGTTGTGGGTAATTTTGGTTTTAGTTCTAGTGCAGGATGCACGACTCAAAACGCTCTTATTATGAGAAAATCACTGTTTCTAAACATTTACCACACTCTTGTATTTTGAGAAAAAAAAATGGATTGTTACATTAATTTTACATTGTCTCTGGTAGTAGCGTTATTCTTGCTGTGATGGCTCACCACTGCTGAATCTATACTGAGGAAACTGTGGTGTTGATCTTATTTTAATGGATCTACCTGTTCCATTCACATATTTACCACTGTCTTATTCTAATCCAAAACTCTTGTTTCTCCCGGTTTACATCCTCCATCACCTCACTGTCTCCAGCTAGAGGACAAGACCCTGTTCCACGAAGAGTTTGTCCACTATCTGAAGTATGCCATGATTGTGTACAAGCGTGAGCCTACTGTGGAAAATGTCATCGAGTTTGTCGCCAAGTTTGCCACAAGTTTCCAGTCTCCACCTAAAATGGATGAGGAGGAAGAAGAGAAGGAGGAGGAGGAGGAAGACGAAGAAGCTGAGGATGATCATCCCTTTCTGAGCTTCATCTTTAACTTCCTTTTGGAGGTATATACACAAACACTTTGTGGTTAAGTGGAATACTTCAGGCGCTGTTTGTCCTGCATATGCTGAAGAATCATAAGGTTGTGACAGATACATTTATTTCTTTTGCAGCAGATCTCATTTAAACTTTGTAAAATGAAATTTATTGATCCCAGTTACTCTTTTTTTGCATTGATTACAGCAACCTCCATTGGCTTCTGTCCTGAGCACTTGCTCTACACAGAGAAGTCCTGATGTGATTGATGTCTCTACCGCTTCTTAATCTGATTACATGCCCTGTCCAATCGGTCTCCTCTCCTCTCTCGCTCTCCTTGAACTCCATTCCACTCTCTCTATTCCTCTCCTACACTCCCCTGCACCGTGTCCCCCCTCTTTCTCTCCATTTTCTCTCACTCTTTCCTTCGATCCGTCCCATCCTTCCTTCTATCTGTCTCCTTTTTTTTTTTTCCCCTGACTCTTTCTCCTTCCTTCCTCTGTTTCCAATGCTCCTGCCAACCTCTTTACCTTCTCTCCTTGTCTCCTTTCCTCCCCCCCAGTCTCATAAAGCCAATAGCCACGCGGTGCGATTCCGTGTTTGTCAGCTGATCAACAAGCTGCTGGGCAGCATGGCGGAGAACGCCCAGATCGACGACGACCTGTTTGACCGCATTCACCAAGCCATGCTGGTCCGCGTCACTGACAAGTTCCCCAATGTTAGGATTCAGGCTGCCTTGGCCATGACCCGCCTGCAGCAGCCAAAGGAGCCTGACTGTCCCACCATCAACGGTGTGTATGGTGGACAAAGATTCACTGTTTTTTTCCCTCCTTCCTTCTTGATTAGTCAGGAAGTCTCAATTTTTGGCTACAATACTCCGACATACTACAAATAGTTTGGCTTTTATGCTGTCCTGATTACACCTCTGATATACATGCATGCCCATAGACACTAGCAAATAAACCAGAGTTTAGATTGTCTTCGTATTCTTGAGACACCAACACAATAACTCTAACAGTAACATAACAATAATGTGATACTATATTCATCACCGTAGGGAAATTCTCTTTTCGTTCGCCCCCTCCACATGGAGGTCAGAGCACAGGGTCAGCCTGTCTTACTCAAAGAAGCTTCAGCAGGGGGGTATGCTTTCTGACAAGAGTCTAATGTTTCAGCTGTAATTTTATTCAGCTGTGGTACTTGGGGGAATAATTCTAGTTCTGTCTCATATGTCGCTGTTATGTTCCAAGTTGAGGTTGTTGTGCTAAAAATGTTTTTTAATCATAATGAAATCATTACTTCTAAAACATTTGGACTACACTTATTTTAGGTTTAGATTATGGTAAGACTAATTACAATGCTAATTTTAATTTGACATTGTACCACAGTGGTGGTAATTTCCTTGCTGTGGTGGCGCTGCACTGCTATATGAATACAGAGGAAACACAGAGTCTTTTTCCCAGGTTGTTTGTAATCGTAAGCCTATCTGTGTATTTATCTGTTCCTCTCTTTAATTCTCTCTCCCTCTACTTCTCCTTGTCTCTCGACTCTCCAGCCTATTTGTTGATCCTGGAGAATGATTCTAATGCGGAGGTGCGGCGTGCCGTTCTTTCCTGCATCGCCATGTCCCCCCGCACCCTCCCCAAAGTGCTCAAACGCACCCGGGACATTAAGGAAAACGTCCGCAAGCTAGCCTACCAGGTAGCAGCCACACCAGTCTATATAGATTTATGCACACATGCCCAAGTACACAAATAATGAAAAGATTAATGCTATAATAATATAGCAGATTGATTCATGATAAGTATTGTGAATTAATGTTTGGTGTAACTCCAAAAGAATGGATGCATTTCTATTTTTGTTTTGTGTTTCAGGTTCTGGCAGAAAAGGTCCATATCAAAGCTTTGAGCATTGCACAGAGAGTCAGTCTACTGCAGCAGGGTCTCCGCGACTCCTCAGGTACTAGCTGTGTGTGTGTGTATCTGTATGTGTGTGACATTACTTTGTCATGATGTCTATAGCATAGGCAAAATCTCAATTATGTACTCGTACTTATACTTGCAGTCAGCAAAAAATTACATTGTGCACATTAACATCCATCTGACTGGCTGTGTGTGTTACAGAGGCTGTGAAGGAGGTGGTTCGCTCTCGTCTCCTGCCGGCCTGGCTGCAGCGGCTGGACGGGGACGTCGTGGAGCTGCTTCACAGGCTCGATGTAGAGAACTGTGCCCAAACGGCCCTGGACACACTCAAAGCCATCTTCGCCAACACACCAACTGATGAACTGCTGCAGAACAGACTACAGCTTGACAACAGGTAAACTCACAGACAGCAAACTGCGTCTCTCCGCCTCTGCATGTGAAATCATTCATAAGATGCCTGAGGTTAGAGATTGACTTTGTGTATTTTCAACAGGAGGCTGATCCCAGTGGACTCGCTGAGCTGCGAGAACGTGCTGTACTGGAGGTCTCTGTGCGAGTTCATCAAGGCTAAAGGAGACGAGGGTGATGAAATGCTGGAGCAAGTATTGCCAGACGCTGCCACTTATGCAGACTACCTCTACGGGTGAGAAAAAAGACAGAGATGCAGTAGCATCGCTATTCGCTATCGCCATTTACAGTTTCCTGGCTGTTAGCTACACATTTCACACAGTAACTCCTGACCAGTGATCAGTGCCGGCAGGCTTTAAACAGCATTTGTATGTATTAAGTACTTACTGTAGTTTTAGTTACTTTGTAATGATCATAATTTGACTATGTTGTAACTCCAGGTATCTGAAGGCAGGGCCGGTGTTTTCTGAGGATCTCTTCCTGTATGTAACTGTGTGGCTAGCTCAAGGCTTATATAACTGTTATAATGGTGCAGCTAACTCATGGCTTATATTTCACCTAACATGGCTAGCTAAATTGAAGCATGACTTTATGTGGAAAGACACTATCGGAGATAGTGACTATTTTCCAGTTTAAGTTAGAAATACATTAGTCTTGCTTCCTTCCTATATGCCCCTGTAGGATCCCTCTGCCCCTACATCACCTGCCAAACGTGTGATGCTGCTGTGTGAAGTGCTCTTTAAATACATTTTATTTTCTCTAACTGAGTGGCAAGCTCAACGCTTATGGAAATATTGCTGTTAATTTATTGGAAAGAAGTGACTACAGGTTTGTATGACTGACTGAGTGGCTAGCTTATAGCTAATACTGTGGGTAACAAGCACTTGAAGGCAGTGCTGGTGCAGTGTGTGGCTACCTAAAATGTTACTGTATTGCTTCTAATTTCACTGTGTCCTATGAGCAGTTGCTTTATTCTGAGTTGTACCACCGGGACTCGGGTACCTGAGGACATCCTGTATTGTGGCTGAGTGGCTAGCTGACTGTATCTAATCTGACTTTGCCCTAAGAGCTTGTTATTATCCCTGAGTTGCATGACTGTGACTGACTGTTGTAGGTATCTGAAGGCCGTGCCTGTGCTGTCTGAGGAGCAGAGGGCTGACTTCAACCAGCTGGAGCTGGTCATGACCAAGGAGTTCGTCTCCCAGCAGTTCATCCATCTCACCGGTTGTCTGGACACCAATGAGGAGGGTGGCAGGTAAGAAGAGAAAGATGGTTGTGAGGATAAATGGATGGATGGAAAAATGTAGCAGGGAGAGGGAAGGTAGACAGAGGGAGGTATGGATAGATGGCAATGGTCAGTAAGGAAGGGAGAGATGTCAACAGATTATCCATCTGATCAGCTGATAGGAGGGAGTGTTCAGACTTGTGGGAGGGATGGATGGGATGGTAAAAATTTTGGGAAAGGAAAAGTGGCGGGTAGAATTTAAATTGAAGGAGAACTACAAAGGTCAAAGAATGGAAGAGAAGGAGAAAGGTAATTAGGAGAGCGAGGGGAAAGGAATAGAAAGTAAAGAAAGAAAATTCAGTCTTTCTAAAAAATCTTACTGTCTGACATTGAAGTCATATCCCTATGGGCTTGTCCATTTTGCTAAATATAAGCATAGCAGTTTTTATTCTGACTTGGTTTTCCATCATTTGTCTTTGTAGGAAGCGTGTGTTGGCTGTACTGCAGGAGATGCTGGTCCTGCCACAGACTCCTTCCTCCCTGGTCTCCCTGCTCACTGAGAAACTCCTCAACCTCATCCCTGATGACCACAGACGCACACAGACTGTGAGTTGCAATGCACGCGCACACACACACACACACACACACACACCTGAACTTATTCATACCCTTGTGAATCCAGTGTCCAGTCAGTCCAGACTGTTCTCCTTTTCCAAGTGAATACCCCAATGCCTTTCACAATTCAGTTTACAGACTGTTTAACCTGAAATGAAAATGTCAAAAAGCTGTGTTGGTTTGTATGGGTGCAGCTGTACACACATATAAAAATGTCCTATGCTCTTGTTAAAGGTCTGTTATGTAACTTCTCACAAAATGTAAGAGATTTTCCTGATGGGCTGCGTGGCTGTGTGTTACACAGGTGGCAGAAATCATCTCAGATGTGAGGGAGCCCATCATGGAAGCCACTATGCCTGTGAACGAGAACGAGAGCCGCAGGCAGCAGGTCCAGGTGAGGAACCCTCCGCCAACTGAATGCACCCAGGAGGAGCTAGATTTCATAATTCCGTCCAATCTCCCTCCTCTTGTGTTTTTTTTTTTTTTTTTTTTTCTTTACCCCACCTCTTAGGCTGGATATCAGAAAACGACACATTGGCATTGTACCAAATCCTACATAAAATGTTATGTTTTTTAGGCATCAAAAGGCATTAAAAAGCTCCAGAAAGTTCTTGCATAGGCGTTCAAGTTTCCTATACTTCCTAACATTTTTAGTGAGAACATTGTGCACTCTGGTTCTGTTTGGGGAAAACCAAATGGAGTATGAATGTGTTCCACAGACAATTGAAAAAGTATCATATTTTTTAGAAGTGGTATTGAAATTCAGATCTAAAATGGAGATCAGTATCAAATAACTTCCAACAATACCCAGCCCTACCCTCCTTTGTTGTTTCCATCTCTCCACTACTCTCTGCTCCTCTAGATGCTTCTATTTAAATTCCCTCTCTCTTTGTCTGCTTCCATTTATCCATCCCTCTGTACCTCTAGCTTGCAGAGGCAGTTTGTTTTGGGAGGCAAAGCATGCTGTGGATTTTAGCTCATAAATTCAACAACCTCTTTCCTGTCCTTTCCTGCCTCTCTTGAACTAGTGGGGTGGAAGGTGCGTATCCTCGAGGCCAAAGCTGACCTTAGACTGGTGTATCTTGGCCCAGTAGTTTACCCTCTCTCTCTCTCTCTCTCTCTCTCTCTCCATCAGTTTTCTTCCCTCACCCCCCTTTCTTTTCTCCCTCCATCCAACTAGTGAAGGTAAAGTTGGTTACCTTGGAAGAGAAGTAGGCCCAGGAGGATTGTCTCTCAGCCCAGGGCTACAGCTATGATTGTCTCTCCATCCTTCTCCCCTGTATCAATCTCTCCAACCTTTCAACAAGCAGTGAAAGTGTGTAGTATCTTCAGGGCCAAGCAGCTTCTGGGGAAGTCCATCCCAGCCCAGGTGTTCAGTGATCTCCGCTCTCCATCCATCCTAAGCTTTCTCACCTGCTCTATTTCTACGTCCCTCCTTCTTTCCAACAAGCAGAGGCAAAGCAGTTTCTAGTGGGGTGTAACCTGCCCCAGGAGCTCAGCTGTTGTTATTTCTCTCCCTCTGCTCTTTGTTTTTGCCATTAGCGGAGGTGAAGTTGCCTGTCTTGGGAGTCAAGCATCCCTTAGAGTGCATTTTGTCTCAGAAATGATCTCTCCCTTTTTCCTTTTATTTCCCCACCCCTCTTTTCCTACAGCTGGCAGAGGTGAAAGTGCGTATCTTGGAGGCTAAACAATCGCTGGAAGACTGCATTACAGCCCAGGAGTTCAGCCAAGCAGCGGAGCTGAAGGACTCCATCACAGAGCTGGAGAACCACAGGAACCAGATCATGCAGGACATCGCTGAGAGCAGCCAGCCAGCCGACAAGGAGATCCGCACTGAGAAGGTATGTATGACTCCACCACACAAGAACCACTACCTCCATCTCGTTCCATGTCACCGCATCCACATAACTTAACCTGAATAGTTAATAGGGATTCTCCCTCTGTATAAATTATAAAATAGTCCAGAAAAGGCCTTAATCCGTTTCTTTATTTCAGAACGATCCAGAGACTCTTCTGAGGTGTCTGACAATGTGTGCTGAACTGCTGAAGCAGATGAACATCAAGACTCGCATGGGTCCCACCATGAGTGCCTTAATGTCCTCCCTGGTAATCATGCACTCATAGTCGTCCCCCCCCCCCTTCCTCCCCCTGTTCTATTTTAATCACAACATTTGCTCTAATTTTGTTCAGTGTTTTTCATTGTGAAGTAAAAGTTGCTGAAAGTCGATGTTCCTCTCTCTCTGTGTCAGATCCTCCCCAGTATAGCTAATGCCCACCCCGCTGTCCGCAACATGGCCGTGGTGTGTCTGGGAACATGCACTCTGCACAGCAAGGAGCTGGCCAACACACACATGGTTCTGCTGCTGCAGGTAATGCTAAACAAACACACACATTTATGCACCCTGACATCGACACTCACATACATTATTTATAAATCTGCCATATATAAACAAATAGACATGAATTATGTACTGCCAGTATTAAATCTCACTGTGTGTGTGTGTGTGTGTGTGTGTGTGTGTGTGTGTGTGTGTGTGTGTGCGTGTGCGCGCGTGTGTTTGTGTTTGTTTTGCAGATTGCCCAGTTGGACGAGGTTAAGATCCGCATCAGTGCTCTGCGGGCCGTCATCGACCTGCTGCTGCTCTTTGGCTTCCAGCTGCTCTCTGACCGACCCGCCGGTCAGACTGCCCCGCCCTCACATTCGCCGGACAGACAGGAAGAGGAGGCACCGTCGGCCGAGGAGAAGGGGGACGCCCCAGTGGACACCGCACAGAGCATACTGATGATGCTGTCAGAGTTCCTGGACAGCGAGGTGTGGGGGTGATATAAAGTTAACTGCATGCTTTAGACAGCAGCGCACCAGGGCAAGTTCATTTTATAAACAGTATTGTGTGTCTAGTTTCCTTGAGTATATAACCACTAAAGAGAGAGGTTTGTTTACGTGTCTGTGTGTGTCTGCCATGCCCAGGTGTCTGACCTGCGCACAGAGACAGCGGAGGGCCTGGCCAAACTTATGTACACCGGCCGCATCTCCAGTGCCAAGATGCTGTCCCGTCTGGTGCTGCTGTGGTACAATCCCGTCACCGAGGACGACACCCGCCTACGGCACTGCCTCGGCGTCTTCTTCCAGCTCTATGCCCGCGAGAACAGGTCACACAAACACACACACACACATACACATGTACACTCACACAAGCAAGCAAATAGATGTGGTGGATTTTCTTCAAAATTCAAAGATTTATCATTATATCCAATTACTTTAAGAAGTAAATGCGAATGAATGCCCCATCTGATATTATTAAAAATGAATTAATTGCAGCTGTAACTGCATTTTGAATTGATTTAATTGCCCTCAGCTCTATGCCCTATTCCCACATATCACAGCAAGTGTTTATCACTTCAACTTGTTATTGGTTCAGTTCCCTGCCTAGATGAAATGACTATATTTATGTAATAAAAACTAATATGGGGTGTGCATGTGTGTCTATTAGGGCCCATCAGGAGGTTGTGGAGGAGTGTTTCCTGCCTACGATACGGACTCTGATGAACGCCCCGGCCACCTCTCCACTGGCAGAGGTGGATATCAGCAATGTGGTTGAGCTACTTGTAGAGCTGACCCGCCCGAGTGCCCTTATCAAACCCTCAACCAACACTGAGGTAAGGAACCCCACTCAGCCTGATGTGAAGTCAGCATGTGCAGAAAACCCCTTAAATATCCATTTAGGTTGTCCCCAGTGAGAAGCCCTAGGATTTTATTGACCAATTGAGCTTTTCCTCACATTATTTTACATGTTGTTTTCTACAGCACAGATGAAATGATGACAGTTGTCAGCAAATCCTTCCCTTGATGCTTCAGTTCAACTTTAAGCATGCACTTGTTTTCAATACACTTAATTTGGTGTGCACATGCATGTGTGTCTGTTGTCAGGAGGTGTGTGTCCATAACTACTTGGCGGTGCGAGTGTGTGGGGAGATGCTGAAGGACCCCACGGCCCCTGAGGTGCGCCTCTATGCCAAGACTCTGAGCAACCTGGAGCTCAGCACAGACGGGACCATCAGGAGAGACCTGCTGACGCTGCTGCAGCAGATCACACAGGTATACACACATATTTACACAGACATGCACATATAAACGCGTACACAGCCACTCCCTATTATTATATTTGCTAACTTTTTATTTACTTGCTTAGAGCATCAGCAGGATGGGGTTTCATGAGGTCAGTTCAGGTTGTGCTGAAAATATGAAACTGGCTTTCAAAAGATATAAACTTTCTGACATGCATTGTATTGTCCTATATGGCACACCCCATCCATCTAGTACTCCAAACAAATTGACCCAGGCCTGCAGTAGCTTTGATAGATTTATTTTCCTCTCAATGTCAGTGTTTCCATGCCCGTCTTAAAAACCCTCCCCTTTCATCTCTGATTTCTCCTCCTCTTTCCATCCCTCCATCATCGTCTGCAGGTGGTGAAGGATCGGATCTGTCTCCGCGCTGTGGAGAAGATGATTGATCAGCTGGTGGATTCTAAGGAACAGGCTGAGCTCCTCAACGCCAGCGCACTGCAGCCGTTGGATGTCAATGCAGATGGTACACAAACACGAGAATCTGCATATACAGACTGTATTCCTATAAAAGCAATACATACACACAGCACCTCATGCAGCCTCCAGAGCATCAGAGTAACAGAAATGTCTTCTCCCTAGCATCTGTGTCTAACCAGATTTATATAGTTTGTGACAACTCTCTTCCTGTAAAAGGATTATCTCCTATTACCAGAATGTTGCTAAGTGGATTAAAATACGCCTCCCTCCATCCTATTTAGTGTCTGTCTAGACAAGAACACAGCGAGCAGAGAGGAACTGCAAAAATATGAACCTTCTTTCTCTGTTTCCTGTATCTCTGCAGAGACTGCAACAGAGGATCTGTCTAAATCTGCCAAGAGACCCAAAAGAGGTAATGTAGATTTCGTACACTCATCTAAAACTGTGATTGTTCGTAGTGCCCAGGTATTTTTAGACCTGGCCTCTCTTCTCATCTACCTGAGTAAAGGAGCTGACTCAGCATTCAGAGGTAACCTGAGTGTGTGTGTGTGTGTGTGTGTGTGTGTGTGTGCGCACAGGTCAGAGGAAAGGCTCCACAGCCAAAGGGGGCAGAAAGCCTAGCAGAAGGGCAGAGTCATCAGAAGAGAGGTGAGTGTTTCCAGTTAGTACGGTTTTGGAATAAGGAAACATTATTGCTTTCCCTCATAGATGCCATACCAGAGTATACCCATTTACCTGATTTGATAACCCGTCTTACATTTCCACCTTCTCTTTCTCCTCACATTCTTCTTGTTTCGCTCCATTCTGTCTCGGCTACCAAGTGATGGAGAGAATGTTCCAGAGTCTGTTCCTGTGGCGCGCCCCTCTCGGAGGGCCAAGGTTGCAGCTCTAGAGAAGACAAAGCTGGACCTCAGCGCACTCATCAACCAGGAGGCCAACATGTCGAGTTAGAGTCAGTGGAGCTCGTTCAGGAAATTGAAATTGCAGTTTATTTTCTGTCAAGTTTTCTTTTCTATTATACCAATCTAATATAATCTACAACTACTTCTTTTTATTTTTACTTAAAATATTAACATTTTTGAATTTTTAATAAAATTCACCTCCTGAATAAACTGACACCAACCCTGAATTACAGGCCTTTTACAGGATAATCTCTCTCTCCATCATATTTAGCCAGTGGAAGATTTCCTCTGTGTAGTGCGTTTGTTTCTGTGTGTCTCAGTGTCACGTTTTGTCATTTTAAATATTTTGCAATAAAAGTATAATTTGTATAACTAAACCTTCTCCTTGTCTATTCTTGTTCAATCAGCATACTGTAGTTAGGCAGCCATGGGTGTATGTTGATGAAATGATAATACATTTATCAGTTGGCAATTTCCTTTTGCAAAAACAAGATTTCTGGGATGGGTGTATCAAAAGCATTTAGATAAGTCAGAAGACAAAGTTATTGGCGAAAACAGGTCTTGCTTTTAAGGCGACTACTCTCGTACCTATAGGCCAAAAAGCGATGAAAATTTGTCTTAAATATCTGTCATCTAGGCCAGTGGTTCTCAATGTGGGGTCTGGGGACCACCAGGGGTCCTTATTTCATTTACAAGAAGTTAACCCAATTACGGAATTTAGAAGAATGACAAAATCATATCTAATAATAAAAACATTCTCAGATTTGGATCAGAAAAAATCTCATCAAATGGGGGTCCGTGGCCTAAATTAAGGTCCTTGATATGAAAAAGGTTGAGAATCACTGATCTAGGCCCCAGGGCAGTACTTTGTTGGCCATCTTCTTTTTCACTACAGGTGTCTAGCAGGGTCTTGCTCATTGTTCTGTGATGCAAAGCACCCTATAGTACTAAATGTGTTTTATCTACTGAACAGTGTAAAAGATGCAGACATTTTTCCACAAATGAGATGCGGCTTGTGGATTTTACATACTTCACTGTCCAGTGTAAACTATATTAAACTCCTGATACATATTTCAAAAGAATCTTTATTGTTCTAATGACACAGACAACTCTTAGTTACATCTGTAATGGACAGTATAAAAACACTTGATAAAGAAAATATACAACAGAAGTTTAGCACCAGGAACTTCAACTGAGGGGTATGTTTTTTTCGTCACAAGACTGAGCCACCCCCCCTCCCCTGTGTTGAAATGGCAACCATAATGACATACACACAAGGGTAGTCAGGCACACAAGACACACTACAGGTGTAGGTTTTGACCCATAGACAGACATCTTGGATCTACTTGCCCTCTAAATGGAAGGCAGGAAAACAATATTGATCCAAGATTAGTGTTTACCGATCAACTCTGGCCCTGTCTAGCACATGGTTGGATAGCAAAAGAGGAGTAGGCCTAGTTGAGCCCCGGTGGAGGTAGGCTTCTCTTACTGCACTTAAGGACAACAGGAACTCTTAGGAAAACCTTACAACAGCAATACATCTCCCACCTGCATTTTAACAGTGAATAATGTCTGGACATTTTTAATAAAATGATTATGACTATTAATAAGAATCGGTTGTTCATGTTTCTTTCTGGGGAATGAAGCAGGTGGGAATATATGGGATGTTCCTATAGCAATGTCCTTGGGGATCACAATACATGGCTATAGCAACACAACTGAAGTATGACACATCCCAGGCCATCAGTACTTGTGACAGTTGCAGTTCAATAACATCCATTCATCTGTCAGCAATAACATAATTATCTCATATTGATAGATCATCTGGGTTTGTATTGCACCTAATAGATTCTCTAGTTTTACAGTAGGGGATGGTAGTGGGACTCTGGATGTGCAAAATATGGGGGTGGATTGGGTGTAGTGGGATTAATAATCTCAGATGGAATAGTGCAACAGGTAAATCTGACATTGAATTAATGCTTTGGGTGAAAACAGGAAGAAGACAATCACATAAAGATACCCTTGTTTAAAAACAAGACAGATCCCACAAACCAACACATCAATGAGAATCTACATTCTACAACTGCATAATGCCATTTTCTTCACCATCTTAACATACCTCTCAGCACATCGAGGGGTGTAAGGGTAAAACTATAATCATTTACAGCGTGTACGTTTGTGCTAATGGTGGTTCAGAGCTGAGGCTTGTAAATGTTTGAAATTATACTTAAAAAGAAATAACAGCATAAAATATTTGGTCTTGGGAAAGGCCGATGGCCACTGTGGTTCCATACACAACTTTATAGTCATGGCCCATACACAGATACGGTTTAGGGTAAGGAGTTTTTCCTGACCTATTGATCAGGACCTGGTTGCGCCAATGGATCTCTTCATTCCAAGTATGTTTTTGTCCACTGGTTTACAATGGAACAGTGATCTTAGAATCAAAGATCGATATGGGAAACAAGGCCCGGATCATCTTTGTAGTCAAATTTTAACAAGCTTTCCATTATTTCTCAAATTCGCATAAAAAAAAGAATTGAGTGTTAACAAATTATTATATCCCCAAGCTGGAATCAAAACAGTGCCACTGTCAGTGTGGGTCACTGTTTGTGTAAATTTGAAAACAGACACTTGCCTTGTAAGTGATGTTATGGAGTTGTGCATCTGTGGTGTAGGCAGTGACTGAAAGCATACTTAAAAAAAACAAAACAAAACTTGTTACTGGTTCCAGGTTGAGCCTTTAAGGCCCATGACTTGAAGGAATTGTCTGGAAAAGGTCCTGGCCCTAATAATGAGGTATGTTTGAGGGAGATGGCGCTGTCCTTATGCAGTCAAGCTTTGTCCTTCATTCAAAACGGCCATTCTGACAGGGCTCACTGTATAAGCACTTATCCCATTAAACCTGTTTGACGTGATGATTTGATCTACTATACATGTTCAAACAGAGAGAAAGGCAAGTTGACATTAAAAAAGACAAACAATCTGTACATACATATCCACGGACTTGAGCTCGTTAAAAATAGTGCAACCTCAAGCTTTTGTTAAGTTAGACTGCTACATAATTGCTGAGTGTAAGACTGGACCATAGTGGGATGGTTCAGTCTACGTGGTCAGCTGAATGTCCAAAGGCACCACGTTTAACCACAGTCTCTTTCCCAGGATGGAGGAGGCTTCATGCTTCATTTAGTTTTCTGTCAGATAGAAAAGAAAGAAAGCAAAAGTTGACTTGGTAGTGATTTGAAACTGAAGACTGATAAAAGACGATCACTTTAGTGAGGTTCAAAAATAGGAGCAGGGTAGTTACCAAACACAAAGTCACACCATCTTGGCCCGGTTAGGCCCCTCACTCGCGATTGTCTCAACATTTTCGCAGGTGGTGGTTGTGGTGGTTCAGTGGACACAACCCCAGGACTTTTATATTTGCCTTTTTGCCTCCCTACCGGCACCTCATCCTGCTCCTGGCTTGATTTTGTTGCAGAACTTGTCAGCTCTTTAGAGGCAGTTCTCCTTTTCCTGCTCCTTTTCCTCTCAGTTTTCACAGCTTTAACAACCCCTACCAGCTCTCCCTCCCTCCCTGCAAAGCGGTAGGCAGAAGGTGACCCATCATCCAGTGTCACGGTACAGGAGTCCCACTCTTCCTCTTCAGTTGACTCGTTGTCTGGGGAGTTGATTTTCCTCAGAAACACCCGGCATTCCTTCAGTGTCTCAGGACTCCAGGCTTTAGAGCTGAGTCTGTGCTCTTTGGGTACATCCATAGGCTCCTGAGTTTGGTCAGCAGAGCTGGTGGTACAACTGTTCTCCAAGTCAAATAACTGATCTGTTGCTGATCTAGAAAATGCTTTATGTCTTGCTTGTAGTCCAGTGACGACATGACCATTTAAACTACTTGCAGCTAATCTCCATTTTAATTCCTTCCGATTGTTCCTCTGCCTTTTTGGCCACTTCTCCCTTTCTTTCCGTGTTAGGAACCTTGCCCTTGCCCTTAGTAGAGTGGTTGGGTACTTGCCAAGAGCTCTGCCTCTCCACCATGGGGCTCCTTGATTGAGCCTGCCTGGTGCAAACCTGGGAGTGAAAAGTCGTCGTTTGATTTTATCTGTTGATAATGATACCTTGTTTCTGTTCCTCAGCCTTTCCTGGGCTTGCTGGTAATGGCAGGGACTCTTTGGCACAGTTTTGGCAAACTTCTTGATGTGTTTACGGAGTCGCTCTGCCTGGGGACTAGGACAGACACTTCCTTTGTTGGCAGAACGAGGGTAGTGCATGAGTTCATAAGGATTTCGGGAGCTTGCCTTCTTGACAATGGCCAGAGACTGGGTCTCTGTGGTCTGCATAAACCAAGAGCAAAGCTGTTGCATGCTACAAGAGCTTGGTTTGTTAGGAGGGCAGTCAAACAGCATTCGAACCACAGAGGAATGTCTTGACTTCTTGGTAAATGAGCTGTTTCCTTTAGTACCCAATCTAGATTTAAAGGATGTTTCTTCCTGGTTCTCGACAGCATCTGAGACCCAGGTGTCAGAGACCAGTCGTATTCGCCTGGCAAGCTCCTGGTTTAAGGTCTTTTCCTCAGCTGATGCTGCCCACCACCTTAGTGTCTCTCTTGGTGGAAAGATGGAGTCTACTGACACCCCTGCCATTTGGCTCAGATCCTGACAGATGCGCTTCCTCTCCTGTCCAAATAGCCGTCTTTTCTCCCCTGAGGTTTCTACACCAGCCTGAGCCTCCTCCTGCTTCCTTTCATTGCTAGCCTTGTTTAGCAGAAGCTTTTTAGAGCGCCGCAACAGAGCTGTGCTATGGCTGTATGACCTGGAGGTGGAGGTGGCAACAGAGTGCAGCAGGTAGATTGAGGGCTTCCTCACCCTCACTGAGTGACGCACTGCTACAGGGCGATCTGAGTATTTGTCTCTACATTCACCCCTTGTTTCTATCCTTCCCTGTGTTTGACTACAATCACTGCTTGTTTGACGATTGATTGTCCAGGGCTCTTTGGCAGATTTGAATATTGGTAGGAGTGCTTTCTTATGACTTAATGTTTCTAGAGACTGCCTAGCGTCCCTATTCATCTGAATTTTGCGTTGCCTAGGAGATACTGTGGTTACAGTGACTGAGATTCCAGAGATTTTAACTTTTGCAGGTCTCCCTGGTTTCCTTATGGGTACAGCACCATCAAGCTTCTGACATTTGATGTTACTGCTGGAATGAGGGGCAGACTCTTTCACAGGTCTGACCAAGTTCAACTCTGACCATTCTGTTGAAGCAGCTTTGATAGTACCGGAACTGGTCTGAGAGTTCGGTGTTAAACTGCTTAAGTCACTGTTTTGGCCCATTGCTTGCCAAGCGTCATGGAGTTCTGTTTGCAGCTGGTCAAAGCCCTCAGACACCATTCGTTTGTTTCTCCTTGATCGCCCATACACTACTGTTATTTTGAGGTTCTTGTTTGCATTCTCCTCCATGTCAGATCCTGAAACAGCATTTGCATTTTCTGCATTTGCCCCAATTACCGAATCAAGAGCCTTCTGCTTACGTGGTCGACCAATTGGCCTCTTCACTTTCTTCTCCAGCTGTGGTCCCAGCTTCTTGGGCCGGCCTGGACGCCTTTTTGGAGGAGTGGTTTCATGGAAAGATAGTAAGTCACCTGGTGATCTCTGGTTTTCAGTTCCAGCTGCACGCTTAGGTGGAGTACCTTCTCCTGATCTTCTGGCACCTACTTTAGGCGATGACGAAGCTGACTTGGGTGGTGAAGAAGCAGACTTGGTTGGTGTCGAGGCAGATTTGGCAGGCGAGGTAGCAGACTTTAGTGGTGAAGAAACAGATTTAATTTTTGAAGTGGCAGACTCAGTACCCTGGCTTTTGTTCTTTTCAGGAGTCCCTGCCCATGAAGACTCCTCACATGGGTCAAATGGTTCCTCTGCTTGTCCACTAGAACCAGAGGCTGCCGACTTGAGGCTATATATAACTCCTTCCTTATCCATCACTTGTGACACATACATGAGTTTGATTGGGCTAATGTATTGGATCTGGGAGTTGGGAAGGTTCTGAGCACAAGTGGCAGAACTATTAGAGCTGGTGACACCCAAATTTAAGGGGTTTCGGGGAGTTCTAGAAGCTGTTTTTGACTCTGACTCCTGTAGTTTTTTTGGAGATGATCTTAGCCTTCCGTAAGGCCTGGCGGCACAGTCTCTGACATCTCTCCTATTCTGTGAGCTGTGCTTAGTAGGACTCTTCTCTGTGGCAGCCAAAGTGAATGGAAAGACCTGGTTTTGATCTTTAGACTCCATGTAAGATGTTCCAAATTGTTCTTTAGGTGTTGATTGCAAGGCAAGCTCCCCTGTGGGCTCAGGTGAGGATAGAGGGGCTTCTTCTCTTGATTCAAGCTGGATGTCCTTAACATCTGGATTTTTGGAGAAGTCATCCAAGGTGCTAGATTCCAAAACCTTGTCTTTTAATGCTTTCTGGTTGAAGATGCTCTCAGAGAAACAAGCAACAAAGTACATCTTCCTGGGCTCTGTGACATAGGAGGAGAACCGTTGTGGCGGGACTATATTTCTCCTAGATTTCCTTGCCTGCCTGGAGTGGCTTGACTGAGACGGAAAGCTGGACTTCTTCCTCCCTCTAACCGGCCTGTGGTAAGCCTTACCTCTGTTTGGTGTATTATCACCATCAGAGCTTTGACCTGATGGTGCTTCCTCTTGGTTCCTATCATTTCCAAAATTGCTACCCTCACCATCTATTTCACAGGCCCTACTACACTGTGTCACTGAGGTTGTAGTCATTGTCACTGTCTGTGACTGTAGGCCCTCTCCTTTTAAGCCTCGGATGTAATACTTGCTCTGCAGCTCAGTGGTGGATATTTGGGTATCTGGGGCAATTTGCTCTTTTTCCTCTGAGGCTATCTCCCTTTCTCTCTCCTCTGCTTTAATTGTCTCAATTTCCTCTGTAACTATAACTGCCTGTATCTCTTCTTTTACTTCATCCCTCTCCCTTTCTGCAGTGAGCATGTTCCCCTCTCCCTCCCTAACCCTTTCAATCTCTGCATCCTCTATTCCTTTCTCCATCCTAGGTTCTTCACTGATTTTACCCTCTTCCTTTCCTGTCATACTCTCCATTTCTCTGTCTTCAGTGATACTGCTGTTTCCAGCCATCACACTTTCCATCCCTACTTCCTCTCTGATTATGTCCATCTCCAGTTTTGGACCAAGACCTTTCATTTCTTGGATCTCCATTTCTCTTTCAGACTCCTCTTTAACTGGAGTTGTGTCTGATGAGGAGCTTGATGTAGGTGAGGTAACATTATTGCCATCTTTCAATCTACCTCTCTTTGTTAGTGCCCCCTTTCTCCTACAATATGGCGGGTCATACATGGCAAGCTCCCGTTTAATTTGTAAGGTGTGTCTTCGGGTTGAGGCATGATCAGCGGGTGTTGCCATAGCAGCAAGCACCTCCTGTCGCCGGCGGGAGCGGGTATTCGGTGACTTGGCCTCATTGTTGTCATGGCGGTGAAACAGCTCACTGAGGTTGTAGTCACTGTCACTGCCTGTGTGAAGCACTGTGGTGATGATTTCACTCAGATGGGCATCAGCGTGAAACTGCAGGGTCTGATTGGCTGAGGGAGACAGAGGTTGCTCTTTTTCAATGGTGTGAATGGCTGAGGAAGTCAGGGGTGGGTCCTTCTCCAGAGGTCTGATTGTCTCCAGTTTCTCGCTGAAACGATCAACAACATCCTGCAGTAAACTCCCGCTTGGGTTCTGCTCTGCTTGACGACTACTTGGAGTCCTACACTCCAACTGCTCTTCTGTGGTTGCATCCAAATTTACTTCCTGGTGACTTGCATCCATAAGACGATCTTTAACCATTACTGGGAGGGACAGGCCAGCTCCCTCCTCATGTCTATGGTGAAGGAGGGAGGGTGGCTTTTCCTCAGTTTTCCTATTGATGTCTGAGGGGATAGGAGAAAGTGGGGGAGGAGAAGGGCTCTGCTCTCTCTTCAGGACAGGACAAGGAGGATCCCCATCTCCACTCCCTCCCTCTACTGTGTTCCTGACCTGAGCGAGACAGGCATGGTTTGAATAACAGGGACATGAGTGTGGGTTGTGATGGTTACAGCAGATTGATGAGGCAGGGCATAAACTGGAGGAAGAGCACAGTGAGGGGGATTGGGATAACGAAGGAGAGGATCCAAAAGAACAGACCACGTTGTCAATACGACCTACAGCCAGGCTTTGGCAGGAAATGCAGTGGAGGCTCTTGAGGCAAAAAACAGGGTAGGCTGCCACCCTGCAGCTCTGCACACAGCAACAGCCTGAGCCCTGAGGAGCTTTGCCTTTACAGTCACTGAAAGGGTAGTGATGGACGCTACAATTAGACTTTGAGTCTGCTGGATGGTACAGGGTGCTACTGTGACCTTGATGATCACAGTCGATAAGAGGGTAGTGAGGGCTGCTGCTATGGGGTTTACATTCACTAAATGGGAATGGAGGGGTAACATTATCCTCTGGTGTTACCCCACAGTGACAGCAGGGAGAGTCAGTCTGACCGACAGGTCTGTGATGGAGGAAAGACAGCAAACGTTCCTGGTGTGCCAGCTTTAGGATTTGGTAGAGTAGGGAACGGTGTGCTGGGCACAGTGAGCAGAGGACAGCTTCCAGTGCAGAGTTCTGTCCACATTGAGTCTCCCGCCTCCCTGGATCCCCCAATTCTTCTGTAAAGGTTGGCAACAGGAAGCTAGAGGCAGAAATACAAAGATAGGAGTTAAGAGGGTTTATTCATAAGCAAGCGCCCGTTCAGATAGCATACAACAAATAGGTACTCATGCAGACTAAAAACCAAGACAGGTTCTACATACAACACCCCTGCTATAACCTTCAGATTGCGTTTATTCCATCATACTAAGGTCTTGTGTTTTTACACTTCATCCATATCATGTTTATATTGCTGTATTCCCAGGGCCTGTCTCACAAAGCAAGGTTAGTGGGTTAGCAAGCTAACTTTGGGCTTAACCCTGGCTTTTCAGTCGCACGATGGTAGCTCTCTTTTACATGTACATAACCATGGTAACTAAGGCTGCACACCTAATCTGCTCTTGAACAGGTAATGTTCAGCCTATCGGATCCAAACGTATAAAAAGCCCACGTCTACACCAATCAGCTCTCTGGCACCAATATTCCTAGAAGATCTAGTGGACTTGGGTGCACAGATAGTAAGGAGAGAGGGACCTTTTTTTTTTTCTCTTATGATTTATTAGATCAGAGATAGGCTATAATAAATGTAGCATTGTCAGGCCATTTGCCCACACTGGCTATAAAAGAGGGCTTCTAACAAATAGTAGGTAGGTTACATTGGTTGACTATAGATATGGACAACAAATTAAATTCACTGTGGCATATTAAGTGCCCTGGAATTCTTTCATATGATTCCCGAGAGTGATTTGTGCAATTACTGCACCCATATTCCCCATCACAGCAGCCTTGGGGAACATGAGGCAGACTGAACAGAAAATATTTTTTACAGACTCAATGTGATGACACAATATCTCAATGAAAGTACTGTGCTGTAATGATGGAACAGTGATAAACTTACACATTTTCACTCCAGCAATTTTTCTCCAGCAATCGTCTTTAGTTTTGGCAACATAATGTTATTTTCACTCTTATTTTTTGTATTGCTTTTATTTATTCATAATAGCTTGTTCTTTTCAGGAGAAGAGTATAAATGTTAGCAATCCATTTCTCTTCCTTGCTTCTCACTTTTACAGTCTACGTTGGAATTGTCAGCAGAATGTGCTTGCATAACCCCACAATTATTTATAGTCTATTGCTTTTGTTTTATTTTTTTATTTTATTTTTCATCTAATCTTAAATGTCCAATATTTTACACTTTCCAGTGTTTTATTTTATGTCTTGAGGTCCATTAAAAACTGTTTGTGGTGTCATGTACCAAAAACACTCTGAATCCATTTTTACACGTTCACTTTCCAGCATCTCTCTGAGCCTTACCAAGAACAGGCCGTTTCTGTTAGTGTGTCTTTAAGGGTCATTAATATTAGCGACCCTCTGTCTGACCACAGCGCCGGCAGCTACGGATAGGGAAAACTCTCCGGTAAATAAACAATGGCAACCGCTCAACCACCTTGAAAAAAACACTTTGTTAGCCTATTATTTCTGGTGCTGTAGGAGGACAAATAATAATGAGCGTACCGTTGTGATGCCACAAAGTTACGGAAGTCCAAACGGCTCGTTTAGAGGCTCGGTTTCCTATATGGATTGTGTGGATTAAGTTGTCGACTGTGCGTTTTGATACTTGTACGATGTTTAGATAGCACTTCCAACTCCTTTATAATCAAAGAGGCAAGGGAAATGCCGTTTTCCACAATATGGGACCTTTAAATACGCTGCTCTGTATCTGTCCATGTTGCATGCAATTGGCTATTTGTTACAAACACAAACCCTTGTATGTGAACACACTCATAGCTGGATTGGAAAACCCTGGTTTGAGAAAACACATTAATAACCACCTCTGTGAGACCAGTTAGCCAGGAGTGTCATTGTGAGGTTCTATGAAGCCATTCCTTCAAGTAGGCAATAACAAGAGAAACAAATTGTTGTCTTTAATAAAATGCTATCAATGTCTAAGACCCTAAACCAAAACATTATGTTGGTAAAATGATCATAGGGCAACTGGATATTACAGAACTGCTTTATTGATGAGTTGCTGAAGGCAAACGATAACATTCTGCTGAAAGCAGAAGAGAACGATTGTAGCAACGCTCAAACCAAAGGTAATCATCAACAGCACTCCCACTGACAAACTAACAGGTCAATGAAAAACCAAACAATGTTTCCAATGATTGAATCAACTCAGGTTTGCAAGCAAAATCTTCACTATAAAAGCAAGTCATTGATCTTAATAACATCCATTTGCTGAAGTGCTAAATTTGATATTGGTATTTCCAGGGATGTAAATATCTACTCCAGAACTTGACAGGGTTCAACTGGATTGGGGTTTTTAAGAGTTAAATATTCTGTAGTGTTAATATTTTGAGGTTGGTTTAACGAATCAAAAGATTTAAAAGATCATTTAAATAATTTCATCTTAACATAAGCACTAATCAACCACAATGTTTAGTAAGGGGAGTAAGCTCAGGACAAAATAAATTATATAGGCTAACATTTAAAAGCCTTCATGCAATTGTAGCAATACACGTTTCACATTGCATCAAGTGCCTCATTACAAATCAAGAACTACAACAATCAAACTGGTAAAATCACAGTTCTGAAGCACAATCAATAAATAAGTATGCAGCAACAACAACACAAAACATTTTTCCACAATTAAAAAATGCTTATAAATCATAGTGCAATAATTGATTTATGCATAAATAGCTGATTTCCGTTAAGTCATTTCATAGATTTGTCAGCAGTTCAGACCATAAATAATAAAAGTAGTAGGCCTAATTCAAAAACAAGCCCAGTAACAGTATGGAGGAGTATTACAAGAATATACTGCAATTAAACATAGATGGTGAAATAATGATATTTTTTCTCCAAGGTAATTAGGCTCGTTAATAAACTGGCCTATTGATATAAATAGCAGATAATTCCCAGAGTAAAGACAACATGCTGGACTTTGCGGTAGCCCCAGAGACAGGCACTGGTGTACTGTTATGAGTAGAGACATTCAGTGTTTGTTTAGTTGCCAAGGTTACAAGGTTCAAATGCCACTGAATCTGAAAAAAGCTTAAAAAAAAGAAAGAAAAAAGAAAAGCTTTACTGCTAGCTTTTAAACTACAAAGAACATACACATAGATAAACAACAAGGACAAATACATAGCTAAGAACATGGCATATCTCCTGCAAATGCCACAGGGCAGAGTTCATAATTTACCCTTTTCTTTTTTTTTTATTCTTTCATACTCAGTCAAATGGCTGACTGACTGTATAATAGTTTAACTGACGAAGTTTAAGGGTTGTTGATGGTGGTGACTTTACACTTAGGTGGTGTTCCTTGAGAGAGAAAGAGCTCATAAGTGTTCCTTGAGTAAGAAAGAGCTCATACCCCAGCATATTCAGTATAAATTACAATATGGAGGCTTAGATGTGAAACCAGACATTGGGCTATAGGCAGGCAATAAGATAAGTTCAGAGAGGTATATGTGGCAACGAGGTTAGAGAGACAGGCAGGCTGACATCACAGCAAGATAAACTGAAGCAGCTTTGTGTGGGTAACCCTGAACTGCTGCTTTGGTAGTAGCACTGTTAATGGAATAGGCCCATCTGAGAGTCAGAAATGAGTGTAGAGACAACTTTTAGCATTTTCCCAGACACAGACAAGGTAGCCTGTTAGCCTTGCATTGACTCAAGTCATTTTCATACTGCCAACTTTCCACCAAAATCTTAATCTACAATAACCTCCAGTAGCCTACACGATCACTTATCGATAACATTTAACCCTATCCATAACTAAAATGTTATGTTATGTTAAACCTGTCTTAAGCTTCACACCTTACATTGTATGTGACCATGGAATCACATTAATTACGTTCATTGAAATAATCTTGTGAGTTCTAGCTACGTTTCTTTGTGCCTGGGAAACGGTCCCATAGAGTTGTAAGCAGCAGTCATGTATGAGGTTGACAGTAATACAGCTACAGTAGCAGAGTTAGTAAATATCCATCTGTGATATAAAAAAAAAACAGCTTTTACAAACAATACACATACACAATAACACACCATTCCCAAGCTTATCAGTGCACATTTTTCAGACATGCTGCACAGTTGCATTCCAACTACACCCAATACAATGTTCAGACTAGCTTTCACAAATATAGAGGGAAAAAATGTGGACACAAAATGGCTTTCTTAAGCTAATCTCTTTAACACAAAATCTCCAAATGAAGATGTAGCCACCAGAGCAGTTTACACTGTTAAAACTTAATCCATCTCCCTGTTTACAGAAGTGTCCAACAATAGCAATGAGTTTATAATCTGTTATAATGGCTCTAAGTCACTTCATTAGCCTGGGTAAAGCTACCCAGAGAGAAAGAGAAAGTTGCAAATGACAATCATCAACGCTCCAGTAACAAGGAGCTATAAGAATTAATCAAACCTGAATAACCTAACAGCCAGAGAACATGAGAGTCACACTTCATTTCTTAGCTCTGAGGATTCCATAACTGTGTTTCTCACCCTTGATCCTAGGGACCCAATTGGACAATGGTCAGTGTCAGATTCATTCTTCCAAGCAAAGAGTCTGACTCTTGACAACCAAAAATACATTGATAACCAGAGCCAACTTCTCCATTACCTGGAGGCCTGTAAGGTTTTTTGTTAGCGACTGAAATTTAATCAAAGCCCAGGACCAAGACTGAGAAACACAGCTGAAAGTATGACTATCACATTACAGACACATAGTTAAAAGACCTGAATAGTAATCTATTTTTTTTAAAAAGGCATGTGTTGTGTTTAAACAAGTGTCTCCAGAAAACATTTATCCTGTGAGAGGTGATGAGTTCAAGTGTTGAGGAGTTCTAGAGGCGTTTCGTGGTCTAGAACCCCTTTGCGGCAGCAGCTGAGTCGATAGTCCCTGAGTTAGTGGAACCAGTCATGGTACCAGAACCAGACGAGTTGGACGAACAAGAGTTGGCAGGTTTTTTCTTCGGCGGGTTCTTGAGTGTTCCGGAGCGCTCTTTGACTTTGTACTCCAGTGTGCTGTGGGGCACCCCATAAACCCCCTGGGCCTTGGACACGCTCATGCGACCTCCCATCACCATGGTGATGGCCTCCTCCAGCAGTTCGTGGTCGTACTGGCGGTATCTCCCACGCTTCTTCCTCGGCTGTTTGTCCTTGTCCCGGCGGTCTGCCCCCTCCTCAGAATCATCCAGCGAGGACCCGCGTTGGCCCAGGCGATGAGGTGAATGGTTGGCCCCACCCATGTAGGCATCTGGTAAGAAAGGAGGTCTGAGTTTGAAGAGAGCTGAAGGTCTAGCAGCAGCGGTGGGTGTCACAGAATTGGTAGTACCCTCCGTTGATGAGGTGTGGTGATGCAGGGTTTCAGCCACGCTGTAATTCTCAGCTAGGCTTGACCTGTTGTGGTCAGACATGGAACGGACCTGAGGGATACGCAGGGGGGCGGGGGGCTCCAGGCTGGGAGTGGGGCTTGATGGGGGCTGGAGAGCATCCCTGATCTGGGGAAAAGAGAGAGAGACAGTCTTCTGTAGACCACTCGGTTGAGGAAAGGTCAGGGAGGATGAAGGGAAACGAATGTCTCCATTTTCCTCTACAGCTCCTCCAATTTCTGCCCGCTCGGCCCACGCTGCCACCTTCTGGAGGACCAGACGAGCCTCACCGCCCAGCATGGATGACATCACACTGTATGATGTCACTTCCTCCCTGAAATCTCCACTTCCTGGTGCAAGGTGGCGGAGCAGCCCCAGCCTTCCCTCGGCCCAGCCCTCCAGGCCTCGTCTCAGGGTGTGAAGGGGTATCCCATAAAGCAGTGCGGCCCGCTGTTCTTGCAGCCTCCCTGAGCGTACGTCCTTCAAGGCCTTGGACAGCAGCCCCTCAGACAGCTCCCAGCTCCTCTCAACGTACTCCTCCTTCTGCCTGCGCTGCCTCCTAGGGATGGGAGGACCAAACAGCAGGGTCAGGATGGAGGTGATGGAGGGGGTTTGGTTTTGGCATAGGGGGGAGAGAGGGGGCAGAGCGAGGGGTCCACTCCTTTATGCCTTGTGTTGGTAACATCACTGCGTCTCTTATGTTTCATGTCTGTCTGTTTTCAGTCTGTTTCTGGACCCTCATTCACACACGCTGCTGTGTGTTTCATGCACACACATTCTTTGTGTGTAGCAAAGCCTCTTCACGTCCAGGTGGGACAGTCTGTGAATGGCTGTGGTTACTTTGGCACTCACACACAACCCCTGTAGCTTTGTGATATTCTTCAGTGAGGGTCCTACGTGCTTGAGGGTTGAGTAATCAGACTCATCATTACAGGATCAGTAAAAAAGGAGGTAAAATCGTTGTGAGGTACTCCAATGTTCTCCTCATTGTACAATCCTGAGTTGCTGGCAAATGTTACATTACTGTGCCGTTGCTGTGACGTTACCGCTCAAGAGATAAAAGAGTCAACCCCATAGAATCAAAACACCAGACACAAGCTAGACCAAACCTCTGAATGACTAACAACTGACTGGACCAAAGCGCTGCTTGGACAACCCAGTATGCATATCATTCAGGCCAGAGTTAATCAGTTGGCTTAAATCCAAGCAGCACTGATAAAGATGACTGTTGTGCAACACAAGACAATACAGATGCTAACCATCCAACCTTAGCCATGCCATACATTAGAAAGAAAATGCAGCAGACAATAGTACTCAGAAGTGGGAGTTTCCACACTACTAGTTAAAACCTCCAGTTTTAACTAGTAGTAATGATAGGGTTTCCTCGTGCATTTTCGGTCAAGGTCGAATACTACTTAAAAGACAATTCCAGTGTGATTGGAGTTTTTGTTCACTTCCTGCGTTCCCTTACTGTTTTATATCACTGTAGATCGTTTTCCAGTGCTTTTATCACATTGAGATATTGGCCATTTTTCTTTAATCTTAGTTGTTTTTTATAGTAAATATTTTGAAACAAATGTCGTCTAAGGTACTTGTACGGTATGAAAGATATAGCAAAACTGATTTTAAAATATCTTGCATCATGGCGCATGTATGTAAAGACTGTCACAATAATAACACAATAGGTCCCCCAAAAAATTAAATTTGGTCATCACCTATTTACTCTCATATCAGTCGAAACACGGGTGCAGTTTGTATTTCAACATAACACACAGCGAGTTTGCTAGCGCTGCTCCGTATCAGCCTTCTCCAAAAGAACTAAAGTGGCCGGGTCCAGGTTCTTTAAGAGTTCCAAAAAGGGCAACAAATGACCATAAAATTACTCCAAAAAGCATAATCCAAATGTTTTGAAGCCAAACGATTGCAAAGTCCAACATTTACCTCATTATCTCCTAGATTTTCCTCACTTGCTGAGCTCTGGTCACCCTACAGCGGTCTGGTGGAAGAGTCTTGCTGCCTTCGTGTGCTCCTCATAAGCGAGTTTTAAAGTCATAAATACAACTCGTTGTGTTTACTTGTGTGACTTTTTAGTCAGAAATAACAAACTGGACCCTGAAACAAAAGTCGTTTTCTTTTGGTGACTATTTTAGAAACCAAGTGGTACAGAGCTACTTTGCACTGCAATGGCAGAATGAAGAGGGGAACATTTACATCAGTTTTGAAATTGACATTTCAATAATTGATAGCTTATTGGCTAAAAGTTGTTGTATATTTGTGGTAAAAAAGGTGAAATAGAGTGAAAATGTCATATCGGCATCTTGGGTACCATGTAACATTCTACTTTTCTATTTGAATTTACTACTTTATTGGGTTGTTCAGCATTTAAAGGCAACATCTGCTTGCTACTGCTGTTCTGCACTACACCAACTGTCACATCTAGGAGACGGGGTAAATATTGGATTTTTGGACCCACAGTGCAAGTTTGGAGTTTGTGGTCATTGGTCATATGGTTATGGTTTTTACCCTTTTTGGAACTCTAAAGAACCAGGACCCAGCCACTTAAGTTCTTTTGGAGAAGGCTCATACGGAGCAGCACTAACAAACTTGCTGTTTTTATGGGGATATACAAACCTGTGTTTCAGCTGATATGACAGTGAGTAGATTATGATCAAATTTTAAATTGTGGGTGAACTATTCCTTTAAAGGCATGGCAAAAACTCACATCATGCTGGAATTGTTAAGTTCATCAACAGAGCATTGCAAAGACCGACAGTAAAATAACACTCACCCTGAGGCTTTGTGATTAGCTGATGGTGATGATGTTGCTGAGCAGGCAGAGTTCCTCTTGGAGAGGTCGAGCACACCGTCTGCCACAGGGAAAAGGGATTAAAACTGGTTAGGGAGCGAGTCCTACCTGAATAAGCCAATGCTTTGGTAGCTTGAGTGAGTGTCAGGCTACATTTACACTACACATTTCAAGTGACACAAATCCATTTTTTACATATCTGATATGTATCTGATTTACTGCTCACAGTTTAAACAGCAAAACAGTTGCATGATATCCGATTTTTTTCAATTCATATGTGGAACTTATCTGTCTAAGCTCGTATGTAATGTGAGTCTAAACGGCAATATCGGAACCACCGCAACATAATGTCAGTGACGACGGAAACATCACTTCCAATCATATCCCGGTCAGCAACGTTGGTTAGCCATCAGTCCACTAGCATCGATAAATATGGAAGAAAGTAGTGGAGCCAAGAAGAAGTGAAATGTCTACTTTCATTGTGGGGGGTGCTTCGGTGCAAGCTAAACTGGAGGGGAGTTACAGAAACAGAATGACATTTGACGACATCTCCGTCGGTATGTTCACTAGAGGTTACCAGGTTACTGTTTAATGCATCTTATTATTGTTCCAGAACAGCGATGACTTCCTTACCTGGCTGAGGTTCCCTCTCTTTCTCCTGGCTGCGGCTCACTGTGAGGTCCAGAGGGGCATCCGACATGTCCGACAGAGGTGAGGAGGTGCCGGTGGTGAGGCCATTCGTGGTGGTGTGGAGGTGGCTCTTGGAGGCGTACTCCATGGCAAACTGATGTATCATTTTCTTCATCAGCTCCTGGGCAACCAGAGGGATGTTGGAGTCACAACCCAAGGGCACATCTAGCGAAGAAGAGACAGATGCAGAACACAATAAAGCTGGATGGACACTCAATTTTCTCTTAGTAACACAATAAACGTAATGGAATCACAATATCTAGTACATCCTGTCATGAAATGCTTTCGTGTTGAAAAAGGCTAGACACACTGGTTCAAGTCTTGACTTGATCTTGACTTATTTGACTAAATCACTTCTTTGTGCTTGCTAAGGTGGTCATGGTGACTACAGCCATGCTAAAGTGTCCCTTTCTTATGACACCAATTTCACACAAATTAACTTCTGCTGTCTTGAGAATTATTTGCTGATAAGTAACTTGGATCAATGGGTCAAAGCAGCAGCCTTGAGTGTGAAGAATCCCTACATTTCTGAGTAGATACCTCACAACAGACCTCTCAGATTGTACCGGTTACTGTTTTGGGTGAATAAGTTCTGTAAAATACAGCACACTGATACTGCATCGTTGGGAGTGTTGCCATCTCCTCCCTTAATAAACAGCCTACTGACGCGACCCTCGCTTCCTCGTGCACATGCACCGTAAAACCCGCTTTGTTCCCCTCAAAGAAGTCAATGCACGGGCATGGACGCGCTCATGAACAGTCTACAGTCAGTCAGCTAGTAATGTTATCCAAAAACTGCTTTCTGGTAAGCCCATATGGAGTAACTCACCTTTCTTGTGGAACACAGCTTGGAGAAACCTGTGAGCTGATTGGCTGCTCTCAGAGAGGGTTGGGGCCTGACAGGGAGAGTAATCAGAGGGGGAGGAGAGGGGGGAGGCGGCTGCGGGTATTTGGTCCTACAAGAAAAAAACACAGAGAATGACATTACTTTACTGATGAATGCAATATCAGAATGTTTATTTTTCCACTCTGGCATATCAGTGCTAGGGGCTGCATGGTTAATCAAGTTAAAACTGAAACTTTGAAACCGTTTGAACATGTGCAATATGCAAACGGCATGCAGCTGCAATTACTTATAATTATTTTGTTTCACACACTATCAACTCAAACTTGTTTGCCTGATCTACGTTTGTTGGACAATCCCACTCCGCAGTGTCCATGCACTAGGCACATCCAAACCTGATGTTGACCCATTAGAGGCCTCCTTACCAGCTGCTAACCAGTTAGTTATGGCTGTCACTTTTTGAATTCAAATTTCGAGTGTGAAGGTGTGTTCAAATTCAAAAATGGAGCCTGGTTATTTAAAATGGGTAGTATTTGTGCTTATTTGTTCTGGTGTCCCTGATTAAAATGATCACTCCCCTAAAGTAACTTTTAGGTGGCATTATTACACTGCAAGGCGATGCACTGTCAAATTTTACCTCCTGTATGTTACGCATGGGTAAAGCGTAGTGGAAGAACTAGCTTAAGCCCAGCTCCACAAGTTATAACCAAATTATCTGTAAATTAAGCTTTGGCTTGTTGTTAACGGAATGGTTTGCAACAGGAAAACATGAAAATCACTCTGGGTTACTGCTATTCTTGCTGCATCACTTCAAAATGGGGGAAATTAGTGTGCTGCTGAAAGACTAATCTCCACACACCGCACCTTAGAACCACCTCGTGAAGGCATTTTGGATTTTACTCAGTGGCAAAACCCACAACAACAACAACTTTGAGGAATCACCTGCTAGCTTATCAGCAGAGTAAGGCCAAGCAGCACCACAGCCTCACCTCCCTAAAGTTTTCTCATCACCATTGGCCTTGGGACCCATGCCAGAAGCTCGTAAACAGGCCATAACTGATAAGATGACGCTATTCATATGCAGATATGCAGTCCATCTGCATTATTGAGGGAGAGGGATTAAAGGATCTATTGGAAGAGATATAAAATTCCAAGCCTGACCACAGTCTCCAAAAACATAGTAAAGCTGCACGACACTACTTGTGATAAGGACCGTATTGAGGGATAAAACCATCTCTCTGACGGACCTCTTTGTCGATGGATGCCTATGTGACTGTCACAGCTCATTATATGTCAGAACCCTGGGGGCTCATTGACTATGTTTTGCGCTAAGAGGGAGCCATACAGTGGATCACGCAGCAGACAGCATCGCCAGCACATTACATGACTTCACCATCTGAGCTTTGCACCTCACATTTTGGAAAACCACAAAATGCACACTGCCAGGTCAAATTCAACACCAGATCATGCCTTATAGCATAGCACTTAACTTTTAGAAAGTGCTTTATAAATAACGATTAATAATATTGTGTTTATTAGAGATACTGCTAATGAAAATATTTTGAGTTATTCAAGTTCATTTTTGTTATCCATTTCATACTGTTCATGCCATGACAGCTTTATTTTAGGTGCTTGGGACAAAGCACCTCAGTAAGAGCGGGGTTTGTGTGTTTGTCCGTGCTGGCAGAGTCTGTGGGTGTCTGTGAGGATGTATGCACAGGATTACGTCCAATGAGACGCTGGATGGCGTTGAGATTGGCCGTGCAAGTATACTTACTGTTGCTTTATGCCATTCCAATAATGCATAACCCCGAGCACCTAAAATTTGCAAGCGTACTTGTTGTATAACAGCCGTTCTTCAGTGCTTTAGCCAGTTATGTTTGAAAATAACATAAGTGGTCAGAGATATTATGATACTGGAATTCATCCTAATGATATATTTCCAGTACACCGGTGATCCATCCTCAGCTCCTTATAAGAGATCTTAACTGTAATGTTTATTATATCGCAATTACAATATTACCAAAAATAATGATTTTTGCCCATATTGTGCAGCTCTATTCAGTGTGCCTCACTCAGCAATGTCAAGTAAATGCCATAACGTGCGTTTGCGAAGCGGTGGAGTTTTAAATGGTGTAAACATCTCATGTGCTGAACTTAATACCAGTGTAAAATGTTTGCAAACAATTTCATTATTAAAATTGTCAGAGCCGGACTGGTTTTTACTTGGCTGGCCCAAAGGCAACATTATCTTGACTCCATATCTTACACTGAGTTTATCCAGGGGAAGGCTGCAGAACGAACAGTAAGAGCAGCTCGCTTCCACTGACCAGTCATCCACCTCTTCGGGTTCACAGTCTGAAAGACACAATTACACACAAGCAGGTGTAAATACATTCAGGTGTGGTTACTTACGGGTCAAACTCTGGTGGGTTATGGATCAAATAGCCTCTAACACATGCTACACAATAAGAAACGTGAGATGCAGCAAAAATATGCTCCAGATTGCATCACTACATATCACTGTCATACCAAGAGAGCAGATTTTTTACTTGATGTCACCCATCCACAAAGTCAGACACACATTAATGGGTAAATGCTACAGTCTCACGCTGCAATCACTACACAGGCATTAAACAGAGAGAACAGGGTTTCCACATACTGAGCACACTCATGGATGCATTGACAAAAACCCACCATCAAATATGTTGAGGTCTCTAAGCAGCATTGGGCCATAGATTCCCTCCAGAATGCTTTCAAACCCTGCAAAACAATGAACAAACACGTTAATATTTCTGCACCGATTTTGACAAAAAAATATGCAACATGTATCACGCTTGATACGCATGTCATCCATCCGCGCGCGCACACACAATGCGGAGCAATTTTTAAGTACCAAATTAGATCGACCAGTTTTGACAGTTCAACTGTCAATCTGTCAAACAGCCCAGCACCCAAAGCATGTAAACTGTTGTCAGTTTGAGGTAGACACTTAACACTAACCTAGCTTCTAATGCAGAGTCGTTATAATCTGTTGGTAAACAATAACAAACGATAAACATGGCTCCGCTGATTGACAGAACGTGATGTTGTGTTTAGTTTGATGTTACTTTGGTTTTTCGCTAGGGCCGCGAAGAAATCCAGCCAACTTTGGCGAGCAAACCAACTGACTGAGCCTGAGCATAAAACGATGTTCAAAATAGAAAAATGGTCACGTGGGCAACCGTTACCGAAGGCCGTTGAAATAGCTAGATGCTTTTCTCAAATTATGCTGGCAACATTAGCCGATCTAACGTTACCATCCCCTCCCCCAAATAACGTTAACGGTAATCTTAACTGGCTTGATAGCTCAGGCTTAGCATAGCCAACGTCTGTCACCTGACGTTTACTAATCTAACGTTGTAGTTAGCTACAGTTCATATTATTACTTTACATACAAATGGTAAGATAAGAAACGGGAGTTCATTCTCTCCGTCACTGTATGGCAGGATCAAAAGCCAGCCTCGGTGAGCGGCTCAGAGGGGACAAAGAAAACGGGCCAACTCAAATGGCTAGATAGCCAGTTAGCAAATGTTAGCCTGCCAGTTTAGCCGGCTAAAGCTGGCAACATCCAGTGCCAGGCTACTAGCTGGCTAAATTAGTTAGCTCATTTTAGCTAACGTTAGCTATCTAGCTAGAGGCAGCGACCCCGTTGTTACTGGGCGAATCACTTTCAAGCCCGTGATTTCTTCTTAGAATCGTCAGAAATAACAACCCGCATGAGTCTTACCAACGCAGTGTATCAGTTTGTGCCGCCAAGAATCGAGTTCCCGCCTGAACCCTTTCCTCTCTGCCGTGCATTTGGAGCTACGGCACTGTGCAGCCGCCATTGTCCGTCCTCCTTCCCCCCTACTCTCCCTCTCTCTGCTGAACGTCACCAGCAAGGAGGTTACCAGTGCTGCCAAGCTGCAGGTGCCATGATCCAGCCAGCCGCTAGGGGGCGCTGTACGGCCAAAACCTACAGGGAGTGCGAGAGTTTGGACGAGATACCAGCGGCTGCATGTAGGTTAATTGACGTTTATTCCCACTATTTATTTTTTACCCCCACACAAAATCTCTCCAAACCTTTGGAGAGATGCTGTTTATTCTGTGTATTTTGTTATGTTCCTTTTGTTATAAACATCTTCATCTTTGTCCGCCCACTCTCTGCACCCACTGCATTCCTGACTGTCCAGTAAGGGGGATCCCTCTCTGCGAGGCCCTTCAAAAGGTTTCTTCCATTTTTTTCTTTCCTGATGAGGTTTTTGTGGGAGTTTTTCCTCGTTCTTGTTGAGGGTCTGTGGTTGGGAGGTGTCATTTATTGTTTAAAAATGTGTGCATCTTGACGCCCTTTGAGGCTGGCTGTAGCTATGATTAAAGGCTACACAAATGAACTTGACTTGACCTACCTATCTATGGGAGAAATGTAGGCTAGAAGCAGGCAAAATGGGTAGACTGCATTCCTTTCAAGGTTTTTGACAGAAATAGCTGGAAGAAGAGCAGATGGACCGATCATGGTTCACTGAATCGCCTCTCCTTGTCTGTTCCATTTAGTTCAGCGTTTGGGTTATAAAACACTAACACCTGATGCACACTCCTTTCAAAACCCCCCACACACAATTTCATTTGTGGGATGAGTTGTGTATGATAGAGCACTATTTGTAGGGGGGCTTCCATGTGGTGTATTCATCTTTTGATACTTGTAGCTTGAGCAATTTTTAGTATCATTTTCCCAACCCATCTGACGGTGTGGGCATTTCACAGGACAGATGTGCAATGTACAGGGTTGAATGGCAGTGCAAGGCCCCCAATATCAATGAATGCTTCCCCCTGTGGCCCCTAGTGGGATAATCCGAGCAATGCGGTGTGTGTGTGTGTGTGTGTGTGTGTGTGTGTGTGTGTGTGTGTGTGCAGCTACAATGAGTGACTGTACTTGTAACATGTTAATACATCTCCAAGTATGTGTGTGGGTGTGTGTATTGCTGTGTGTGTTCTAGTCATATAGTCCACCACGAGAGTCCATTTAAACTTAGGTCTCAGCTCTTCTTGCAAGATTCAGAGATAGAAAAAAATAAAATGCACTGTAAAAACTCATAGTTCAATTTAGGGAAATCAACTCATCTTTATCCATTAACACAATGTATATAGATGTGTTTGTCACTTCCAACTTAAAAGTGCTAGTTATGAGCTTCATGACTTAAAATCATGAGTTCACATCTTGTGACTTAAAATTATGAGTTGAAAGAACACCTTAAAAAGCATTCACTAAACTCAACACTGTTAGTTTATTAGCAGACTTCCCAGTTCATCAATTAATGCCTTCAACTTGGAAACACGAATCAGCATGACTAGACATTTGTTGATTGAACTTACTGTCTTAAGTTCACTCAGCATTTCTACATTAGAACAACTAACTAATGATCTTTGACTTAACTATTCAGTACTACTTCAGTCAACTCACAATTTTAAGGCAGCAAGGAAACTTGTGTTTTTAAGTTGAACTACCTTAATATTTTTTGTGTGTAGAAACAGTGTAGAAAACAAATGGCAAATCTATAAGGATCTTGCCAACAAACAAAAAGACCCCCAAGGAACTGTTTGGTAAAATACTGTAAGCTCTCAGTGGATACTTGCAGAATGTCTGAATTGACTCTTTAGACTACTTTGAGTTCTGTATTCAACCACATGGGGGCAGCAGAGCACTTTAGGTTTTTCAAAACACATCAATTAGTCCCAACGTTCATAAAGATGTCGAGGATTGAGTACTGATGAACATAGGATCACAGGAGAAGTCACTCGATCGGTCTGCCTTCACTGACATTCATGAGGGAAACCGGCCTCGCTTCAGCTCTCCTATTCTCAGACACCTTATGAATATGGCTTCAGTTGGTCTCTGTCTGTGCTTCCAGTAATGCAGCATAACAGAAAGGTATAAGGAGAGAATAGCCAACACAGAGGGAAGGGGGGGGGGGGCTAGGAGAGAGTGTCAGTGATTAAGTGAGGGACAGAGACAGACAGACAGAGGGAGGGAGGGAGGGAGGAATGTAGACAGAGCAAGAAACAGAGTTAGAAAGAGCGACGGAGGGCTGTGGAGCAAATAGGGAGATGAGAGTGAAGGTTGAGCTTGAAGGAGACAGCAAGTGTCACGGGCCCAGCTGGAATTCGTTGTCACGGTGACTTAGAGCATGGTTGCCGTGGAGATGGTGATGAAAGACGGCAGTCTGGTGAGCGGCATTCTGGGCCGGAGCGTGACCAACAGCGCACAGCCCAACCTGCCCCGGGGACAGAGGTGTTTATGTGCAGGGTCAGCACTGCGCTCTGTGTGTGTGTGTGTGTGTGTGTGTGTGTGTATGATGGGTGTGTGTGTGCATGTGATGTGTATGTGTGCATGTGTCTGTGTGTGTTTGATTGCAAGTGTGTGCGTGTACATATGCATGGGCGTGTGCATGTGTGTGCGCATTCGTGTGTGTGTGTGCATATAGTGTACTACAATACAGTGCACTTCCAGTGAGACGGAGTGTATTGTGTGATCAGGAAATGAACGGCGGCTTAGCACCAAGGTGGTGGTCCCAGCGTTGCCTCCGCCGCAGCCCCGAGCAACTTTTAACACCTCAGCCACCACCAGATCTCATTACTGCCACACCACACACAGCCCCGACTGCAGTTAGCGACACTCAGAGGTGTGTGTGTGTGTGTGTGTGTGTGTGTGTGTGTGTGTGTATGCTATATGTGCGTACCAGTGCACCTGGATCTTGTTAATGCAGTTCAGAAGGGGGGCACAGTAGCCACACATTTTAATTTCCCTCCATTTCACTGCCCCGCCAAGTCCAAACACAACAGCCGCAAATAGAGTGTGTCGACAAACGAGCGGGTATTAAGAATAGCCACAGGCCGGAGAAATCAAGAGAACTCATTACGCCAGCGATGCCTGTCCTCCAAGAACCAGGGCGAGATAAGGACCAAATCATCCATCTTGTTTATTCTACCCCTCCACTTCTCTCTCCTCCGCTCCATCGCTGGTGTCTCTTCGGTTTCCCCCCTGCTCCCTAAAGAAGGCGGTGTGGCCGATGCTCGGTTCGGTTTTCAGTCGATGAAATTTACAGGTGCGTCCCACGAGCGCATAGGCAATTAGAACCAGCTCTCCATACGCTATAAAAGGAACACCTCACATATTTAATATAAACAGGATTTAGCTGGTATTAGGGGGGTTTTATTGTCCACACTAACAATTAAAGCGGCTCGCTGCGCCGGCTTGGTAGGAACTCGCTCTCCTCGCCCCGCGTGCCCTCGACCTGCCTGTGACGCATGTTTCCCTTTCTTTTTTCCCGGTTTCATCTCGTCCTAAATTCTCGGCCTCTCGCTGAGTTTACTACGTTGTAAGCGAAGGGGGAGAAACCTCAATCATTTTGCACACTCTTAAGTATGTGGCGTTGAGATTTTTTTTTTTTTTCGAATTCTCAGATAGATTTTATTTGACCGCCCTGTGGTGCGCACAAGCCTGTTAGGATCTTGCTTAATTAGATGGGGCTAGATAGATTAGAAAAACACCCCGACGAGGCTTTATGTGTAAGAGCTCAGGCTCACGGCCGAGGCCTGCTGGCTGTTTTTAAGGTGGTGATTTGTGACAGTTGATGGATTGAGTATGCT
>NC_135999.1:9357468-9384968 GCF_048128805.1 Centroberyx gerrardi | reverse complement strand
CTTTCTCGCAAGTTAATTTTGGGCACCGGGAAGCATTTCAGACAGCGATATGTAAGATACAGAGCTATTACGGACTTAAAAGATTATTTCCATTCGTACCCGTGTCTCATCATCCCATTTCATCTCATCCTTTGTCTTCCCCCCCCGAAACAGAAAGACGAAATGCGGAGAAATGGAGCGCCTCTCCATCCCGAAGGGGAAGAGATAACTTAGGGAACCTCAATACGTTCTGATGGGGGAACCGATAGAGCTTGGAAGGCCGATTCTCAACACATGGTTCTACTAATGCCCATCTGGAACTCATCTAAATATCATCTGCATACTTTGGACTGAATAGAGAGAGAGGAGGAGAGAGGGAAGACGGAGAGAGGAGAGAGAGAGACATAGACAGTGGAGGGCGAAAAAAAAAGGCAGGCATTCCCGTTTTTTTTTTTTTCAGTGTTGACATTCTGCGTTGATATATGGCCCAAAATCACCGCCTCAAACTCCGGCATTTACATCGAAGATTCCCTGTTGAGATCTTCCACTGCATGCATGTCTGTGTGTGTGTGTGTGTGTGTGTGTCTATGTGCGTCCGCGACTGCACGTGTTTGCTTATTTAAGTGCACGCTGGGTGTGCTGTTATTGATTTGCAGGGGTGAATGCGTGTTGAAATTCAAGGTGGGCTCTCTGTCTCGTCCGTTCCCCTTGGCTGACTGAGCTCCCTGTAGATCTGCATGCGCTCTACACACCCTCTGTTCTCTAATTCATTAGTTTCACTCTCACACAACTATCAGACACCATCATCTGGCATGGAAGTAGCTGCCGAGGCAAGTCTGCAATTTTACCTTTGGGGGGGAAATGCACAATGCAGCATACTAAATGCCATACAGATGTAGCAAGTGTAGAACTCCCACTTCTTACTCTGTGGAACCACAAACTGCCGCTGCCGCAGCAGGAGGAGCTGTCCGGAATATTCCAATGTTATGTTTTACGACTTCATTTATTATTTTTAACCTTCATCTATTAAGTCGACTGAGCGTGCAGATGCATGATGGGATGCAGAGACCGTCAATATCTCTCTCTCTCTCTCTCTCTCCCCCACCACCACCCATGGAGTTGTGCTGAGTGACCTTTTGGATGCTGACCTCCGGCCAGGTTCAAGAGTCACCACAGCAACATAGCAGACCTGTCACCCACAGTCATCCACTGCCCAAGCATGTTTGTGTGTGTGTGTGTGTGTGTGTGTGTGTGTGTGTGTGTGTGTGTGTGTGTTCAAAGCGTGTGAGAGAGGAATGGAAGGGCTTTCTAGGTGTGACCCATGTAAAGGTCTCAGTCAGCCTCAGGACACCCAACTTACATGCCTTACACACACACACACACACACACATACACACACACACACAGCGGCGGATGGTTCCCATGGTGACAGTGTTCCAGTGAATGGGATTTTCCAGGCGGCGTCCGGAACACTGGACACTCCAGAGTTTGTCCTGGAAGTTCACTTTGATCTGAGTGGGTAGATCAACTCCGGGGAGGACAATCCCTGACCCTTTACACACACACACACACACACACACACACACACACACAGCAGCCCTACTCTCAGTTGTCTTTATGAGGTCTGTAGAGAAAGGGTGGACTAGACTCCAGTTATAAACCTTCCCCTCTCTCAGGCTGAGTCAGGCACCAGACTTTATAGGACTGGCTGCTTCTGGCACTGCTGTGTGTGTGTGTGTGTGTGTGTGTGCGCACGCGTGTGTGTGTGCGCCTGCGTGTGCGTGTGTGACTGCAGGCATAATGAAAGTTAGTATGTTTCGACCCCGTCCCACTGACACATTTATTATCTGTCTGAAACCTGTGCTGAAAACTCAGACACGCAATTCCAAGTAAAGTCCTCATCACACAGAGACCTGAGCGGAGACCAGGAGGACGAGGGACAGCGGGGAACACTGCTGGAATACAGTCAGGAAACACACAGTCTGTCTCTGTTACCCAAGGACACAGCCACAAATCACTGGTGTCCTCGACAACTCATGGAGAGACCTCACCTCGTCAGTATATAAAAACTGATTGATTGCCCCATTTGGCACCCATGCAGTTTTGACACTTTGTGAGACTGGAATTATAAGGTTCCATCCTACTTTTTTTTTTTTTTTCATCAAAATTGAGTTATCCACGTATTCATGATCTTTGTATTTTACTGTATGCTTGTGTTGTGTTATTTATATTTTTTAAAGAAGAACCTTCTGGGGTTAAATATTTAAAACGATAGAAAGTACAGAAAGTAACAGTTTTGCCAGCTGGTCTGTCAAATCTTTGATGCTCAGTATATCAGAACTGCACTCCACCCAGATAGGACCTTATATTTCCAAGCTCACGACTTTACAATGCCTTTCCAATGGTTTTGTTTGATCCTAGGGTCATAAGACTGTTTCCACATGCTGGGGATAATACCAGCTGTCAATCACAGATGTAAAACTGAATATTTGCAGATACATAGTTTCTGCAGGACACACACAAAATGCAGCATCTGAATATAATCATCATATTTTGGGGCAAAGAGTGTAAAATGATTTGGGGTGAGTATGCAGCAAGATAGGCTTTCTGTCAGTAAGTCTGTTCTGTCTTTTGCTGTTTCCTTTTCATCAGCGTAACTGAGAAATACATTTGCGATTGCACGACTTCAGCTGCATTTACCACAATTTGAAAAGTGGAATAGCCTTTATTTGTGCATGGCCGGAGAAGGGGTGTGTTCGAATTACGGCATTGGACTGGCACAGATGTGTTGTGTGTCACAGCCTCACTCGCTCTCTCTATCTGAGGGACAGAGGGGAAATTTAGTGGAATAATATCCTGAAATACACACTTAATGTCTGGGGAATCTATTTAGAATGGCACTATTTCTGCTTTCCACAAATACAACATCTGAAAATAAAGACGTCAAATGTTCAAAAATGACCAAATGGCTGAAAATAGTATGTCTCTCTCTCTCTCTCTCTCTCTCTCTCTCTCTCTCACACACACACACACACATACACACACACACACACACACACACCCACACACACACACACTCTCTCTCTGTTTCTCTCTCTCTCTGTCTCTCTTTTTGTTTGAGAACACAGATTCCACTCATTCTTCAAGTGGTAATTTCCTCTGTCTTGATTGATGAGTGCCGTTAAAGTTATGACAAAAGAGCCAGTTAACACACATTCACCTGGGGGGATTGGGTGACACACACACACACACACACACACACACAGAAAGGTCAGAGCAGAGGTTATGCTGTGGGTTGGAGGAGAGCTCCCCTCTGTGTGTTAGGGGGTAGAGGCGGACTCACAGTGGATCTAGGAGAGTAAGTGATATTGGAGGAGACAGCGGATCTTCCAGATTTGATTTCTACCGCTGTCATCCTGTAGAGAAGAGCTGGTCAGATAGGTTGGGTTTCCACTGTCCTGTTTGCAACTGGTATGAGAGTAAAGAGTAAAGAGTAGAGCAGTTTCATTTTGGTATAAAATTGGTAGCTCTGTTGGCTCCCATATGCCAGGGACAGGGACAGCAAAGCAGTGATGTTACTCACTGCTAGCATGTATGTAGTATCACTTAAAGCAGAGCCGCCGAGATGATATACAGGAGATATACTGCATATACTGTACAGCGATTCCTTCACATTCATTTAGTTATGGTGGTCTGCATCAACTGGAACTTAAAATGGGCCCAGGACCAAAATTACACCCACATCTGCATCTTGCCCTCCACATCTACAAAAATGGAAAATGGAAAGGAAACACTGATGATGATTGTCTTTTTCTCAAGTAATTTTGTGTGTTTGCAATGCTAAAAAAGATGGAAAATGCCTGGTTAAACATGTAAACATGAACATGTTGGAAAGTGAAAATGTACTAAAATTGCCATTGTGACATTGTGTAGTTGTTACAGTTTCTATGTTCTGAGGGGAATTGTTCACTTAATTAGACCATGTCTAGTGGTAAAATAAGTTTATATAAATTGATACTCAACGTTTCCAGTAAAAACATGTATTTTAAGTGATTTTAAGTCCTCTGGAAAGGTCGCCACATTACCAATCCCACTAATTTAATGTTGTCATCTTTGATACCTATGATGCTGTCACTGGTGTACCTCAAACTGTGACTAAAAGACGCTATTCACACTCTTAGATCCACATGGGAACAAAGAAACGTTTCACAGACACTTGTGTCACATCAAATGAATTAGTCACTACACTAACCCACCACCCCCCATTCCCCAGAGAGGAAAGAAATAGTGCACATAAATCACTCCACAACTTGATACGTACATGTAATTACAGTTGTTCTGTGTTCTGATCATGTTGTGGTTATGTTCTGGTGATTTTCTGTCCAATCTGTGGATGTTATGGATGTAATAGGAGACAGAGCCCCGAAGGCTTCTTATCAGGGCCATCAGCAGGTGGGCTTTTACTTTATATATACACACACACACACACACACACACACAAAAGTGCATGCTCATGCACACATATGCATAGGACCCGTAGTGCACAAATGCCCCCAAGTAAAATACCTGAGAGCCAAGAACCGCAATACCTGCCCCCACCCCACCCCCAACACACACACACACACACACACTACATTCACTCTCACACACACACACACACACACACACACACATGCTACATTCACTCTCACACACATACCTCAGAGTAAAGCGAGCGTGGCCAAGCACTTGCAGCTCACCCCCTACCCTTCTCCCTGAGTTTAATCTGATTTCACATTCAATAATACAGGAACACACACATACCACACGCACACACGACACATACACTACATACACACACACAGGAGGGGGGGAGGAAGTGTAGAGTTTCTTCGTCAGAGCCTTGTGTAAACACCTGCCAGTAATCTACCAGCTGAGATGAATCCAGATGAAACAGAACCTGTTCGTACAGTTCCTCTTACAGTCCGGTTCAGTCTGGTTCACGTCTCGGCATTAACTCTGGGAGGCCACATCGCTCTCCTCCAGGCCGCTCCGTGTGTGCTGATGGTAGCGCGGCAGCTCGGCTCTCCTTGTTGTTAAGAACTTGTTTGGAGAATCCAGCAGCATCGACGCAGGATACAGATGCAGGGTGGGGGATTTCTACATTGGCCACCGCTGAATACGAAGACCGCGATTATGATAAAAGGCTTTTTCATGTTCCCCGTGGCCGGATTCCAAGCCTCCAGTTTCCCAAAAGCATCTCGGTGCTGACTGGGCTCGTGGATGCGGGCGCCGACCCGTGGGTCAACGCACTAAGGTGCATGTTCTGTTCTCATGTGTTTGAAGGCGGTTGATGAAGGCCACCCTCGTCTCTTTCATCTCCTCTTTCTCCCCCCACATCTAAGAAAGCAATACCTCCCCCAAAGGTAATCTACAAAATACAGCCTTCCTATGGTTTTAGATGAGTCGACAGAAATAATGCTGGTGCTAAAACCTATCTGGAAAAGAACTTGACAAAGGAATTGTTTGAAGAAGAGACAATTTTCACAGATCTGATGTCAGCTGATGTATGGTGAGAGCAATCCCCAATCAAAGGGTTCTTCAGGATCAATGAAGAAAGGAGCTGCGGCGCTTATTTGCCACAATCTGAGTGAGAAGACTTCTGGTAATAGCCGTGACCGCGGTCAGAACATATTACTCAGTGCCGGTTAGTGAAGGTGCTGTCTTCCAGCGCCAAACGTCCTGTGAGAAAAAATCTTGTTTTCTTCTTCTCTGCTTTGACTGGAAAGTGATTTTACATTCTTTCCTCAGGCTAGCGGATAGATGGGGAAGCCGCAAAGGGGGAAAAGATGCTCTAATGGCGGCATCACAGCGCAGTAATGATAGATGCAGGTTTCAGACCTAATCCATGGGGAAGTATATGTGGGGCATGATGAGGCTGATGGAACCGTTAAGGTATTCTTGGCTGCTATCGCTCCCGTGGCGATGCTGATGAGGCTGCTGATTGACGGCCCGGCTCGGACCGGCCTGCCCGGCGAGGTCAGGTGATGGGATGAGATTCATTTACCTTCATTTACATATCAATCTACTGAGCCGGAGAATGGGATTATGCTGGAATTTGTCATTTATGTGCTACTCAGAGCGCGGGTCAGTGAGTGAGCAGGGTGTCGGTGTGTGTGCATGTGTGTGTGTGTGTGCATTACGCTTGCCATATTTGTATGAGTGCTGTTTATATGCCTTCTACATGAAGAATGTTAATTTCTGCTGTCAAGTAGAGATGGCATGTGTGTGTGTGTGTGTGTGTGTGTGTGAGAGAGAGAGAGAGAGAGAGAGAGAGAGAGAGAGAGAGAGAGAGAGGAGAGAGAGAATATCTTCCTCCTAACTGATATGATGTTTGACATTTCATTTACTGCTCTTGACCAGCAAGGTTAATAATGCTTCCAAAAGCAATCAGGGCTTAACCACACACACACACACACACACACACACACACACACACACACACATATGCATATGCACCCTGACTAATGCATTCCAATCATGTCAACCTAGTTAAGTGGCCATAAATAAGATGTCATTTTAAACCAGGAATTTAAAACCATCTCTAAATCTCATCTCCTCATCAGCAAGAGCTCTCTCTCCCTGCTCTGGACAGCATGTCCTTTTAACACACTGTACACACACACACACACACACACACACACACACCTACACACACACACACACACACACACACACACGCACAGCTCTCCTACAGAGAAGATATGTACTGGGTCGATGTGTATTCGAGGGCTGGTTTGGATCCCTTCACTACAGTTATGGTTGTCATACATCTGAATGGCACCTTCCAAGAACAATACCACAGCTAATATGAACATGACTCAGTTACCACACACACACACACACACATACACACACACGCAATGTGAACTCATGTGAACAGTATGCAGGGCCAGTATAAATGGGAGTATTTGCTGTTGTTAGTGGAACAAGGGTGACGATCAACAGGTGGACATAATGGAGTTCAGTATCGTTGAGCCAAATGAATCACACACACACACACACACACACACACACACACACACACACACTTTCATCGTACACTGACATGAGCACGCACACTCTGTTACTCATTCTCTCTAACACACACAAACCGGAATGGACAAGTACATACACATACACACACATACACACACATGCACAGCACACACACGCAACACAGGTGCACGCAAGCCCATATAGCTTGTGATTCCCTGAACCTGAACAAATGCATCAATATATCTCATTAGACTGGTGGATTGCCATTACAAATCTTTTCCTCTATCAAAGACAGTGTGCCTGCTGCTTGTGGATTACTGTCTGTTTGTATCAGCATCCAAAAAAACTGCACTCTGGCTATGAGGAAAAGGACTTGGAAAGGGAGAAAGGGAATGGAGGATGGTGGTCGGAGCTTAGAGAACAAGAGGTTTTGGGGTTTTGGGGGCTTGGGGACCCTCATGGTTTAGCAGAGGAAAGAGAGAACTGTGGAAGGTTTGGACTGAAGAGGTTGCAGGTGGATAGCGTGTGTATATGTGTGTGTGCGTGTGTACATGTGTGTGTATGTGTGCAAGTGAATGTGTGCGTGTTCCTGCATGTGTACTGGGTTGTGCTTGTGTGCATGGATATGTGCGAGAGGCTGCATGCTTTATCTCTCTCTCTCTCTGTGTGTGTGTGTGTGTGTGTGTGTGTGTGTGTGTGTGTGTGTGTGTGTGTGTGCGTGTGTGTGTGGAGGGGCCCAGGCCTTGGCCAGTGTCTGTTCTCTCCTGACAGGCATTACATTTCAACCGCAGATAGAGAACCGGGTCTGGAACAAGCTGCCCTCCTGATGGACTGATGAAGAGAATGATAGATGGAGGAATACCTAGGGATGAGTGGTTGAAGAGAAAAATTAGCTGATCAAAACCATATTCATTACCTCAAATGGGAAAATGGGGAACAAAATGGGAGGATAGGAAAGTGAAAAATGTTGTTTTTTTTTATAAAGAGAGTGAGCAATCCATTGACCTTCAGCATTTTTTATTTACTTAGAAAGCAGAGAGGGAGACACAGGAGAGAGGCTCTGGAGGGACTGGAGTCTCGGCCAATGTGAACCGCTCAACTACTGTATCTACTGTACATGTTCACATCTGCACTGAGACTTGTTTGGAGAAATTCAGCATTTTCATTTTTAATCTTCACTATTTTTTATTTGCTGTATTTTTATCTCCACTTTAGTTTTTTGCTTTCCCCTTGAGAATAAATAAAGTTCATATTGAGCAAAACTAATAACCTTATTATTTGCATTTTTTTGCTGCGTGAAATGAACATTAATAAACAATCTGCCTTCGGCCACTCGTAAAGACCTATTAGCGGAATGTGTTATACGAATAAATTACTTTTGAATAACGAGTTTTTAATTTTCAAAATGTCAGATGGAACCTTATAATTCCATGGTTGTGATTTAGCAAACACTGTTTTCTCAGAGCGACTCGCACAAAATGCAACAGTAGAATAAACTTAAAATACTCACAGTCAATAGATGAGGAAGGCTAGGGTCAAAGCAAAGATAGCAGAATACGTCAAAGACATCAAAGTATCTTCAGTATAGCGAGTAATATAATAAGAACACAGTGCTGCGGTAAGCAGAAAAAACCCCTCCTGTGACCCTGGAATATCCAAGTATGTCCAAAATAGCCTAATAAGAAAAAGTCTTTGCCATGAAACAAACATGAAAAATTAGCTGCCTCGGTGAAACCTGTGCCGCTGAGGCGTGTAAACATCGCCGCACATAAAACACACAAATAGGTCTGTTCTCATGCGCGCTCGCTCGCTGCCTGACTTGGTTGCTAACACGTGAAGTTTTGTTTGAAGTGTTAGGGGGCACGTTGACTTCTTCTATTGATGGAGGCCTGTTTTATCCGCTGAGGCAGAGCAACAGATACCCGTGTAATCAAATCTGCCACGCTGGGGGCGCGTTCGAGAGCCAAGCGCTTTACGAGCCAAATTTATACAAATGGCCCTCTTTTGTTCGCAGGATACAATACAGCTGCTCAATTTACTGCACAAACACGCGGACGTGCACCAACACACAATCTTCCTCCGTTTTTTTGTTTTTTTTTAGCATGTTCCTAATTTTCTCCTCACTGTAACACACATACACACACACACACAGTCTATCCAAATTTGATCTACCTCGTGCCGATCAAACCTTCGGGCGATAGCGGCGAGGGCGATGGAGGGGGGGGGGGGGGGGGGGAGGTAAATCAATGGCTGTGCAGAGCGGCTGTGTTCCCTATTAAAGAAAAGGCTGACGCACGCACCCGGCTTCGTCTGCTAACTGACAGCTGTAAAGATGAACAATGAGAAGATCTCGCTTCATAACCTGCCGAAGGAGACCTTTCCCCCAGCGCAACACTCTGGTTACTGCCGTGCGCCCACACTCGTTCTCCCTGGCACCGAAGAGAGTGTGTGTGTGTGTGTGTTTTATAGGAGCTTGCCCTTAGAGCTGTATAAAACCCGGAGCTCTTTATTAGGACAGTAAATAGAGGGTGCTTTACTGGGCCTTCAACAAGGAGAGGCGAGACACAGACGGCTACGCCTGTTAGCCATACCAGAGAAGAGGGCCACAGGTGCGCAGGAGCACATAAAGGGAGGCCTAAACCCAAGCACATGCATATAAAACTGGGGCAGGGGTCACATGAATCCATCTTTTCTGTTGTGGACACTGACCTTGTTTTTCAACTCTATTTGAAAGCACGCAGGGGGCAGATATAGTATTCATAGAGTTCCCTTTTTCGGTGTCAGAGCTCACGCTTCCTCGCGCACTCGCTCACTCTGACTCGATGAAGTCAGCCGGCGCGCTGCTATCTACAAGTGTCCTACCCTTTCCTTCCCTTTTTTCCCCTCTGTCTCCTTGTCAGCAGTTATCACTGTCAAAGTCCAGCTGCTGTGTTTACGCTGGGAGCTGTCATAGAGATGTGTCACCGCGATGTGATGCTTCACACGCCGGGCGACAAAATCGCCAGCCGTTATTCACACGTGTGACACAAATAACTCTCTCTCTCTCTCTCTCGCTCTGTCTCTCACACACACACACACACACACGCGCGCACACACACACACACACAGACACAAACATATGCACTCATCATCTGTTACCTGTGGACACGTTATTTCTTCGCTTCCGTGTCATTTTATTTGACCAGACGCGACGGAAATTCGCTTCGAGTGAAGTTTTTCCATTTTGTTGCTTTCCAGGAACTGTTTTGACAGGCGGCCGGGAAAAGAGGAGCAATGTGTTTCTATCACAGTTTTGCAGCTGCACCAGATTGCTTCTGTCTGTTCTTCATACTTAGTGAAAACTTTGCTGTTTGCTAATGACCCTTTGGCAAGCTTGCTAATAGCTTTCCGTAGTCTCAACTTTGTCATAAACTGTCGCCGGTGGCATTTCCACCAGCTTACTTTCTGCTATTTCTAACTGCTACCACAACAGATAGAAACAGGGAGGATGGATGCGACCGGAACGGAGAAGGCAGGCACCGCATAACGATACTCCCCATTAACGGCAGCGTCAAAACTCTGCTTTTCTGTCTGTTTTTACTGAGGCTGACATGACCTTTCTTATATTCTGAAAACAGATACAACATTTATGCTTTTGGTTTTATTTTTGAGAAACAAATACATGACCATTATTCTAAACTTGTCTTACTATAAATCTCCACAATGCTGCCTTTCAAACTGGCTAATTATAGATAGTGAAAGCTGGTTGCATCTTGTGACATAAGCATACATTTTCCCACGCTGTTTTTAGAGAGGTTTGTGATTTGTACTGCAGAGGTATTTTCAAAATTGGCTGCATGAAGGAGACAATAAGTTCACAGAAGTTACAGTGCTAACGTTAGCTTGCTGACTATTTATTGTCTCTCTTTGACTATGCAACATAATTCCTGGCCTGTTAGCATTCTGTCATGAATCAAGTCACTTTTTTATGGCCGGGGCAAACATTTGACAACAGAAACAGAAAGATGTGTCAGTGACAACATTTGTATGATGTTATACACTCCGTTGAAACTCAAATGAAGTGATGACAGACTGCTGGAACTTCACTTCTATCTATTTCTTCTATCTATCATCCGAATGCTGTGCAGCCTTGTCGCTAGCACCAAGGCTAAAAGCCTCCTCTGCCAACAAGAGAATAGTACTTTGCCCTTGTGATTAGTTTATTTGTGTCACCAACTAACACTGTCCTTCATGCCACTGCAGGCTAGCTTAGTAAGGGCTAAGTTGGACGTAATATTTCATATTTTCGAGATGTGACCCACTTTGAAAGAGAAAAGGCACATAGGCACTCACAGGCTGCACAACAGAAAGCCAGTGGCAACACACACACACACACACACACACACACACACACACACACACACACACACACACACACACATATACAGTACACTCATGCACACACACAAACACACAGACTTGAAATGGAGTGATTGAATTGATGTAATACTTGAGGTGAATTGATGTGGTCAAGCCTGATGGGGATTTCATATGTGTTTTGAATAAACTCTAATAATAGGCCAGCCATTAAACTGTAACAATGACCAGACTCACAAACACACACACACACACACACACATACACTCAACTTTCAGCCAGCTAGCCAAAAGTTCAGCCATAACAGAGACAATATGTGCAATAAGATGCCATTAAAAAAGAATGCAGCATTAAAAGAACATTAAAAGAATACCTTGTCTGTTGTATTTCAGTCCCACCATGTCATATGTCAAACTGACATGTGTGTGTGTGTGTGTGTGTGTGTGTGTGTGTGTGTGTGTGTGTGTATATATATGTATGTGTGGTTGCGTATATTAAAAGTGGTGCTGTGGTCACAAGCTTGTTGCCTGATAACGTCACACACTCTTTAAAGCAAGAGCAGTGAAAACACTCTCTGGAAGTATATCAGAAGTGTGTTTGTAAGTGTGTGTGTGTGTGTGTGTTTGGGCCGTGAACTTTACACTCGGCTCAGTCGCAGCTCATTCCAGCCTGCTGCCTCTGAACTTGTTGGGTGTTCTCAATGTGTCTGTGTGTGTGTGTGTGTGTGTGTGTGTGTTTCTGTGTGTGTATACCCATGTTTCTATTTGGGCAGGCTGGTGTGTGTGCATGTATGTTGTCAGTGTGTGGCACGGTGCCCACAGCTGTTTGATGCTAGATGTCGGGGAGGCGGGGGGTGGGTGGGGGGGGGGATCTCCCTCCCTGCCGGGTCTGTATGTAGTTAGTGGAGCGCAGAGCATCAGAGTGAACATTAACCTCAAACCAAAACAACAACAACACCAGCCACCACGCAACCGCGAGCCCTCTGTCTCCAGCCACACACACTCACATGCCGCTTCACATACCTCTTTTAATCGCGACTCAATCAAAGACAGACATGAAAGAGTCTGTGAGTTTTTGGGGGTGACGTGGTGCATGTGTATGTGTGTGTGTGTGTGTGTGTGTGTGTATGGGGAGGGCTTGGCTTGGTGGGGTGCATATGTGTCCGTTGAGTCAGCTATCAGTCTGCACGAGTGTGTCTGCGTTTAGCGAAGGACCGAGGAAACAAGGGTGTGGATGGCTGTAACCCCCTCCTCCCCTTCCCCCCTTAAGTCAAGCCAAAGAATGAGCATGTTAACATCACTTCCTTACCTAACTAAAAGTTGAATTCGTCCATTAGCCGCTAGCCCACGCCAACTTGCAATTATCGCTACATGGTGCAACAGTAGGCTGTAACTCTGGAATATCCCTATCCTTATTTTCCAGGCTCAGTGTTGGCAGGTGGCTCATCCAAAACAGGCTCATCAGTGACTCATCAGCAGAGGAAGACTCCCATCACCCCCAGCCAGCAACCCCTGACACAATATACACCACAAAGAGAGAGAGAGGGGGAGAGAGAGAGAGAGAGAGAGAGAGAGAGAGAAATTAGGTCCTATATATTGAATACAGAATATGGATACAAAGTTTTGGAATCTCTTACAGTTGGTCTCCACACATTCTTGCTCTCTCTCCCTCTCCTTCTCCCTCTGTCTTTCTCTGTCTCTCTCTCTCTCTCTCTCTCTCTCTCTATCTCTCTCTCTCTCTCTCTCTCTCCTGGCAGAGGGTGTATGGAGTATCTCACTGGGTGTCGTCATGCGACCAGCCCTCTAGTCCCTGATGTCTGCCGTCACCAAGTTGACCACTGACCTGGGCGACGGCGTATGTGGCTGCCAGGTGTCCTGTTGTCACGCAAGACACAATGTCGCAGGTCAGTGAGTGTTAGAGAGCGTGTGTGTGTGTGTGTGTGTGTGTGTGTGTGTGTGGGAGGGGGGAGGCTGGATGAGTATCCCCCTTTTCCCAGGGTGGTTTCCAATGTCCCCCCCCCCCCTCTCCAGCCCTCCCACCCTCACCTCTCCTCCCTCCTGTCCATACAGTGACTCACCGCAGTCTGCTAACACTCACGCTCTCAAACCTGGGCTGCGGTGAGGGGGGGGGGGGAGGGGGGGGGGGGGGCAATGGGTGGGTAGTGGGTGTCTCCTCTTATATTCTGGATGGCCGCACAAGCACACGTGTGTGTGTGTGTGTGTGTGTGTGTTTAGTGACCTCTGGAAGGCTTTTGCTAGGTGTGGACTTTATGACTGGATTCAGCTGTATAATGACATTTTTCATCCACACTGCACACACACACACACACACAGCCGCTGGAACACTTAGCGGTGAAAGCGTATTTGTAGAAATCACAGTGACAAGCGGTATTAACCCTAAATGTCAGCGTCAATTTGAGTGAGAGAAGCGCAGCACGTTATGCCGGCCGGGCCAGCGGGGCCTTGGCTGGGACCCACAGGGAAGGAAACCCTACGCTGCCTTTTAGATGGACTAGTTTTAATCATGTTTTAAGTTTCATTTTATAGTGCATTAGGAAGGGCTTCATTCCAGAGTGGAGGGCCTGTGTGTCTCACTGTTACTGTACATGGCTTATGAGCGTGAGTGTGACTGTATGTGACTGTGGGAATGCATCTTTACCAACCAAGTCTGTCACGATTTTGTCAAACTGGACGTCTTCTGAGTTGACTTACATGTCTCAGTGCCAGCGCTTACACACACTCAAGTCACATGCATATAGACATATCCACACACACACACACACACACACACACATACACACAGATACATGACAGCATGCTATCAGTTGGTTCTCAGCTTGCTATCACAGCGAAGCAATTAACACTTACTAAACACCACTTAGCACCAAAACAAACTACCCACAGGGTCTACTACGACACACGCACCCCTCACACACACACACACACACACACACACACATGCGCGCGGAACTAAACACACACACACACACCACCAGCCATATTTAACAGCAAGTGTCTTGTTTTCAGCTCCACATCACTGAAAACAAGTCGTATGTGGTCTGACAGACGACATCACCAAGGGTAATGTGTGTGTGTGTGTGTGTGAGTCGGAATATGAAGGAATGGGGACTGTCAGGATGACTCTTGGTAACATAGGGCTAGGAGGGACATCCACCCACACACATACACACACACACACACACACACACACACACACACAATTGGCAGATGTTTTAATTGACTTTAATTGATAGGTGCAGCAGTGATAAAGTAAAAGTGAAAGTTGCCACACACAAAAAAACAATTTATTCAGATTCATTTATTATTCATTTTTGTCACTCGTCGTTATTAACAGTATTCACATCATGTTACCCAACAAAACTAAAGGCAATGCAAGATGAGAGAGTGCTGTGTGTGTGTGTGTGTGTGTGTGTGTGTGTGTGTGTGTGTGTGCGTGTGTGCGTGTGTGTGTGCTTGCAGAGTGGGTTGCACTGGAGCGGAGCAAAGGAAAGGTGTGTTCATTTTGTATTGTGGCCCAGCTGAGGTGTGGAGTGGGCCAAACTGAATTGACCACCTAAATTAGGTTGTGGCCCGTCGACTTTCTGTTTGACATGTGTTTTCCAGTACGCAAGGTCGAATGAGCAGTGTGTATGCTCTGTGTGTGTGTCTGTGTGTGTGTGTGTGTGTGTGTGTGTGTACATTGTTTTTCATATTGTGAGAGCCATGTAGTTTGCCTTGTGTGTGTGTGTATGTGTGTGCTTGAGAAAGAGAGCTTGTGTGGGTTTGAGTTTGTGTCAGACTAGCTGTTAGCGGGGACAAGGCTACAGCGGGGCAATTGGTACACTAATGACATGTGACAAGGGTACAGAGTTGACCCAGTCGCAAACTTTCTCTCTTTTTTCTCTCTTTTTCACATCATTTTCTCTCCCTTTCTCTGAGCTTAGTTGACAGTAGTTCGGTGGAAGGAAAACCCTCCGGTGTTGTTTTCCATGTCACTGCGGAGCACTGTCATCCAGCTTCGGCCGGTCTTGCCAATAGTCATCAGCCGTGATTCCTTTAACATGCTTTTGGTTAGCCGGGATTCCGCACATTACTCCGGCAATGTGGATCTAATGATCTCCCGGTGCCACAGAATTTAAAGCGAGCTACGCGGCTCTTATTCTAATTTGAAACGAGCTAATTAGCTCTGTATTCTAAGCAGAGGAATGTAAGTAAGGATTAGGAGAAAGGGGAGGGAGGGGTGTGTGTGGGAGGGAGTGGGGGGGGTGGGGTGGGGGGGTACTATGGGTAGAAGAGCTGGGAGGGTGAAAAGTGGGAGAAAGTGAGAGGACTGGATGTGAACTGAACGGAGAGGGGGAAGGGGGTCAAATAGAGGCTGAGGACTGGGGAGAGAGAGTGTGTGTGTGTGTGTGTGTGTGTGCGAGTGTTTGTGTGTCTTATTGGGGAGAAAGGGCATGATAATTAGCCCGTTAATCATCTGGTTTGAATCACTGACGGAGCCCCAAAAGCCTTCAGGTTATACACCTTTATGTGTGTGTGTCCAGGTATGCTGAGTGAGTAGCAGTGCTCAGTCGGTGACCCCATAAAGTCCTGCCTGTAGTTTTCCGTGGCCATAAGTCAGCGTCCCAACCAGCCTATCACCTTCCCACAGACCCTGACAGAGCGCCGATCTACACTACAGGAGCAGGCCGGCAGAGAGGAGATTCATGCCCATCCGTATTCTGCAAAGCAGCGGCCCACCAGCTCCATAAAGCATCGCGCAGAGCACAGCTTAACAAGCCCACCGACTGTCGCGGGACACATATGAGTTCACTGTGAGGTTGTCATGTCTTGTAGCGTAACAGTAGCAGCGATAGCGATAGTATAGTTTCATTTTGCACTGAATGTACAAAATATAAGGGACATCTTCCTGATATTGAGTTGCAGCCGCTTTTGCACAATCCATATCTCATTATTATCTGGAAGCTTGAAGATCCCTCTCTACAGTAACTCATCTGCTTCTCTTTATCTACCTCTCCTCCTTTGAGACTGGTACATTGGAAATTAGTAAGGGATTATGGTTTTTACCTGGATTTAGTGTCCCTAATGTTTTGTACATTGTATTCTAGCAGTGTATTCCATGGACATTAGGTAGCCTAATATCACTCATTTTTGTTTTGAAATCCTACTCCAAAATATAAGAATCCTATAGCATGTTGTCTGGGTGGCATCACTGTATTATAATAATATTCTTTGTGTGTCCTCTTAACCTTTCCAAGATGCTATTTTGCCTTTTTTTACATTCATTGGTGAAGAAAGTCAGAAAAATGCTGCAGCCTGAATACCGATGGACAGATTATTTTCCATCAACCCGTATCAAGACACGCCTGTTAAATATTGTAAATGTTTGACTAAAGTAAACAAACTTTTCAAGAGAGAGCTTCGAAATGGTGAAGAGGAGGAGGGGGAGGAGGAGGAGGGGATTTAGACACACACACACACACACACACACACACCCCAAACAGAAGCTTGGTAGTACCAGTATTAGCAGCTGTAATGTTCTGACCAACATACATTCCTGTCTGTCACATCTGGACCTGCCTCAGGACACACACTGAAGTCTACTGGTGTTGGCAGGCCGCTTTGACTGGTGGTCTTTGGTCTATGTGTGTGTGTGTGTGCGTGTGTGTGTGTGTGTGTGAGTGTGAGTCAGGAGAGTCTGATCACTGGAATGTGTGTGTGTGTGTGTACTCCCTCACCTTGCTGTGGGCTAAGACGTTATTGCGCGAGTGGAGCGGGCCTGCCGTGAGGTCACACACCCACACACTCACACAGCTCCTCCGGGCATCTGGAGGTCAGCAATATTTCCCTATTTGTCAGCTACAAGGAAACTGGAGGATTAGGGCTGGAGAGAGTTGAAGGAAGCCTTGCAGAGACTTGACGCAGGCAGAAGGAAGAAGAGGGGGATGCGGACAAACAAGGAAAGGATTGACGTAGGTATGAAGGGAGGAGAAAAGGTTAGCGGAGAAGGAGCGAGTGAAACGGAGGTTCGGGGAAGGCTAGACAGCGTGTAATGCAAGCTCACGCCTTTGCGTTTGTTTAAGATGGATGGCCAGTCGTTTATTTGGTCCCAGCGGGAACATCTGTGGCCTGAGCGTGACACACACACAAACAGTTTGAGAATAAACCAAATTGGCCGATCAATCTCTCAGGTGTCTCCCATGTTATTGCCAGCTGAATCCCTCTTGTTTACTCGGTCCAAAAGCGGAAAACCCGCCTGAAACACAGTCGCTGCGGGATACGGAGGTCACGCAATTGGATTTGGGCCGACGAATATAAGATAACAGGCGAGCCTCGGCTTCTCTTTTCTTTCCTTCCTCTCCTTTAAAACAGTACAGAGCCTTTCCAGTGTGACCGGCTCTCCCTTCTCCCCTCTCTGCTCTCCGGGTCTGTTTTCTCCATCACGCTGTGTCCTGCAGGAGCCTGACAAAGATATTATTGATGTGATAAAGACTTTTCGCTTCCTCCTCCTCTGGCCTGTAATAAAAAACTCTGTGTAAACACGGCAGAGTGGTCCAGATCAGACACTATGCAGATCCCCATCTTGTTCCCTGATTAACATCTCTGGCTGTAGCGCGGCGTGCTGGAAATCTCAGGCCCGGCTGTGTTTTATTCATCGCAAAGAAATGCACGGATGAATGATTAGCGGAACGCGCTTGTATTTCTGAAAAATGCATGCTTGCGATTTTCACAAGCAGCGATACACACGCGCACACACACACACAGCGTACTGGCATAGAAAGGCGTGAGAATGAGATTAATAGAATGCACACATACGCATAAATGTGTGACCCACACACACACACACACACACACAGACACCTTTTATAGGTCTGGGGTTCCATCTGTGACAACAGCAGCGGTCTTCCTTGTATAAACTGCAGACAGACATGAGAGCGGTGTGTGTGATGCTCTTCCAGTTGGACATACCTTCACAGTCTGAATCAAAGCTTGTCTGTTTACTCCTATGGGTTATGGAGAGTCAATGGGCCTGGCAATATTGTTTAGGATTATTATTAGACCACAGCGGTTTATTTTCCATTTTTCTATTCATTATTCACAGCTTTTACTGGAATTCTCTGAAGTATTTGTGTCCTGCCGAAAATCGTTTTCTTTCTCTGCAGGGAAGCTGGTAAAATAGTGTGTTTAGGGCTGCGTTCTCAAAGAGCTGATTGATGATATTATGGGCGATGTAGGCATGGGGATGCTGTATGTGTGTGTGTGTGTGTGTGTGCGTGTATGGTAGAGGTAGTTTGCTGTGGAGCCACAGCATTCCTAAGTGACACTGTTCCCACCACTTTGCCCAAAACAACAGCGTCACATCCTCTCTGACCAGCCCCTCTGAGGACAGCTACTCACTCTCCCATGGACCGGCGGACAGGTAAATATAGAATTTAAAACAATGAGACAACTTTCTGGGAAAAAGAAACCTTAGAGGCAACACAAGTTCACTCTTTGTCTCCGCAAGTTAGAGGCAAAAATGTTTGGGTCATATCATGTATTCTGTGGCTTTTAACTATTATTACTTTGCCATACATGTTTTAATCCAAAGAGCACCTGACTATGTGAATAATGATAAACCAAAAGGATTTGCCTGCTTTATCAATAATTTAAAGGGGAACACCACTCAGGTCAAGAATTCATGTTATCATGTACTTCATTCCTTGGCCTAAGACACTCAAATCAGCATTCCTTAACATAAGTCTTTCATAAAATATAAAGTCCAAACAACTACTCTAATATATGATGATGCCATCATGAATGTATAGCCTGGACCTGCTTTCAGACAGTGAATAGAAAACAACTGTTGGGGACTTTTACATCCAAATGAGCTTCATATGTTCATGCTGTTGATTCTGAACTAGAATATGTAGCCTTGTCCACAGAAAATCATTCTGGGCACTATCTCAGTCTGTTTCCTATCTTTTCTAATAATAATAATAATATAATAGCGCCGTACATCAGCTTGACATCTCAGATTATGGAACGAGGCGAAATCAGTGGATGACAGTAGCGAGTTTTAACAAACGCAAACCAAACTTTCCAAGACCGCAAAAATGGCATGTTTGAATTCGGTGGTTTAAGCAGCAATAACCCAAATTTATAATTTCAGAAATTAATAGCTATGCAAGCGGCATAACATTGGGAGGGTGAAAAAAAACCACAGTGTTCGTGCTGAGAGGCTTTTGAGCCGCTGCCTGGGCTGTTAATCTAAAGTAACGATGAAGTTGTTCTCCTCTGAAATCAAGCGGTATCGCAGTGTACTGCGTTACCTCCCTGAAAATGATACTTTTTGCTTCTCAGAATAGTCGTTAGTCGTTTCCTGTCTTTATCGTAAAGGCAGCTGTTCCAGTGTGTGTGTGTGTGTGTGTGTGTGTGTGTTTGTGTGTGTGCAGTGGCAGCAGATGATAGCCTTGTATAACGATACCCCAGTGTACCCCAATACATATGCACACACACACTCTCGCTCTCTCTCACACACACACACACACACATGCTTATTTTTTCCACCCTATGCGACTGTCCAAGTGGTAGAAGGTGCCAACAGCCTTAAAACCACAGGAAAATTGCATTTCAGATTCATAAATTCAACAGTAATATGAATAACAGCAGAATGGAGGTGGAGAGCAGACTGTTTTCCCAAGTACGGCAAACCAAACTAAATGTAAAGATAATGACTTTTTCCGAAGTACAACTGCGCCTCAAATTGCATCTCAACTTACCAGACAAATAGGCAAAGTCAAAATAAAGTTGCGCTTAAAAACCTTACATGGTCATTTCATTTTTAATGTGTTACTCCCAAGAGTGTCTTCAAATTATTCGGTGGTTGGTAAATGTCAGTGGTGAGGAAACGTATACAGAGCGGGCTGTTTGTGGCCGGCTTATTGCTTTTCAACTCTGAGCCCTCACAATGACTTTACATTCACAGTGTCTGTTCCCTGTTCTCGTCTGACAAAGTGAACACACACCCACACACACACACACACACACACACACACACACACACACACTTAAGGTTTGAGATGAGAAGTAAGTTACTTGGCAGTGGCGGTTGTTCTCATAACACAGTTTCATTGCTGACATTTTTCTGTGGTTCTAAATCTGGGCCCATGTTTGTTGATGCAGAGGGTGGAATGGGATACACTGTGTGTATGTGAGTGTGTGTGTGTGTGTGTGTGTGTGTGTGTGTGTGTGTGTGGTTGTGTGTGTGTGTGTGCATGTGTGTGTACGTGAGGAATGGGACAGATCTCAGGCCGTCACCTAGTCACACTGCCTGTATTTATTTGAATGTGCTCAGGCTTTGATTTAGGGGAACTTTTAGGGAAATTATTTCCTTTTGGCACGACTTTCTCTTCTTCCTCTCTGTCTCTCCACATCTCCTCTCTCTCTCTCTCTCTCTCTCTCTCTCTCTTTCACTCTCTCTCTCTCTCTTTCATCCACTCTGCTCACAGCATCAAGCGGCACTGCATTTCCATCAGGTGTGTGTATGTGTGTCTGTTTGTAAATTCATAAGCATGTGCACTTAGACTTCTGCCCCTCAACCCCTCGATTTCACACACACACACACACACACACACACACACACACACACACACACGTACAGAATTCCCATAAGTTCATAGGCCAGTGCCCATATCTAATCCCAGGCCTTTAGTGAGACAAAGGCCTCTGTTCTCTCTACGGCCACCATGTTAATCTGCCCTCCACACTACAAAGGGCCTCCACCAGCCCGCTTCCCCGCTTCTGCAGGGATTACCATGCACTTACTAAACCAGCTCTCATGGTTTTGGAACAGTCAGGGAGAGAGAGAGAGAGAGAGAGAGAGAGATGTAGTTGCATACAGTTTAGGGGAGCAAAAGGCATGAACCCACTTGAGTTTATTTTCTTTCACTGAGCTAAAAGCGTGATTGAAATGTTAATATAGGAGGATTGCAGTGCCGTATTCTCCACTCGGATAAATTTCTCCGTCTGGAGAGAGAGTGAGAGAGAGACAGGGATTGTAAAAGAAAGAAAGATTGAGAAAGAGCAAGAAAGGACAGAAAGGGATAGAGGGAGAGAGAGGGAGAGAGTGAAAGAGAGAGAGAGAGAGAGAGAGAGAACCTGGAATGTGGGAACAGCCAGTAAAAGCACCCCATGTAATCGCCAGCGTAATCCTTGTAAAATAACCCAGCGAAGGTGGCGTGTGCATGCACGTGTGTTTTCTGTGCATGTGTCTAATTAAGGTTTTCAAAATGAAAAGAGAGTAGAATGCATTTCCCCCTTTTACTTATTTTTCAACGCACTGGTTGTTCGATTTTTACGATTTAATTTCCATTTCTTCTCTGTGTATTATGTGTTTGTTATATGAGCCTTGAGTTGATTAGCTTTAGTCACAGCAGGCCTTTCTAATGTATACTCATAATGCTTATTTGCCATGGGACTAAATCCGCCCAGCATCTCCCCTCCCCTCCCCGCCTCTTTCTACTTAATTCCTGTCATGCCTCCGTTCTCGTAAAAAAAAGGACTGAAACTTCTATTTTTTGCCCAAATCGATCATTTACATGGTGATACTGTACCTCTCTGCTTCAGCTGGAGGACAGTCAAGGGTAAATTCTCAGACTATAATATTAACAGGAGGAAATTCATCCCCGTAAACTCCAACTGATTTGTACATTCATTTGTTCATTTTACGACATTACATGAACACTGACTTTGCCTTGATTAACCGTCCTCTTCTTGCTTCCTCTCTCTCAGTGACCTTTATACAGACCAGGGCAGGGCATCACGATACATTCAGAAACTTCTACACACACACACACACACACACACAGACACACACACACATAGATGGACCACATAGACCACACTAGCACGGACGTCCCTCTCTCAGATGAGAAAACAAATAAACATCCTCATTGGGACATTAATCATGCATGAACGCCCACATGCATAAATACACACACACACACACATACACACAGAGAGACAACCACATACACCACGCCCCTTGGTTGTTTAGCAAATTAATTAGGCCAATGTTCAACAGGCTCTTAGCTGCTAATGAATAGAGCTACAGAAGAGAGGGAGGGACAGCAGGAGCGAACGGAGAGAGAGAACGATGGGAGGGCAGAGAAAAGCGGTTATCGCTCTCTCTATCCACCTCAGGGGTTTCCAACCTGTGTTGGCAGACCGCCCCGCATTGAGAATAGAATATTTCTCTGATAATTGTTTTTCATGTGAGCTTATCAATGACGACTCATGCTGACTCTGTCCATAGCTGCTGCTGGAGGTACTTTTTCATTTCAAAATAGCAACGCGATTTTCTTTCTGTCATCTTCATTTGATTGGGGAGTTTCTTAACAACCAGCTTTGAAAACCAGGGAATCCCACACGGGTTGGGAATGCAGCTAATGAAGGCCTGCAGCACCTAGCAGCTACCAAAGAGATAGTCTCACTCAGTTCCAATAAGATGTTGTGTGTGTAACGGCTTGTGCAAATGAAAAGATATGACAAGGATGGAGGGAAGCCCTTTCATTAGAGAGAGCACATCAGAGGTAAATGGTGAAATCTGCCTCTGTGGGCTCAGGGTGTTGGCTGACAGTCTCTTTCCTACACAGAGAGGCTGTTTAAAGATTCCCTTTGTTCCTGCCATTGCCCCGCTCTGTCACCAACCTGTTTGTAATCTCCCTCTCTCTCTCTCTCTCTCTCTCTCTCTCTCTCTCTCTCTCTCTCTCTCTCTCTCTCTCTGACACACCTGATTGAATGTACTATGTTTTTCATTCTCTTAAAGCCATTTTGTTCTGACGACTTATGCTTAAATGCTTGAAATGTGTTTCTTAGACAAATATAAACAGCGAAGTTGATGCCTGTGTATGAATTTCTTCCCAAAGCCTTTGCCTTTCCATCAAGGCAAATGGACGGCTACTTTAAAGAACCTAAAATATAAGATAGTTTTGATTTGTTTAACAGTTTTTTGGTCGCTGCATAATTCCATTTGTGTTATTTCATAGTTTCGATGTCTTTACTATTATTCTAAAATATGGAAAATAGTAAAAAAAATAAACAAAAAGGTGGTGCATGCCAAACTTTTGACTGGTAGTGTACATAAGCATGCACACACTCAAAACATCACAGTCAAATACACACACATGCACAATTGGGCATTAAGCTTTAATAAGCATTAAGCTGCTAATTCATTCTGGAATCCTACACCACAGCAAAATGCATACCTGTGATATCCCACACACACACACACACACATGTTCACTCTCTCACACATAGATACAGTGCAATCACCACTGTACATTCTCCTTCATCGCGTTTCCATCATCCATCTGAAGTCACGGGCCAGCGGCTGTGTCTTGCATGCACAAAATTATCCTGGAAAAGATGACGACTCCAATAACGGTCAGGGAAACGACATCCCACTGCAGCAATATGTATCACCTAATCCATGTGTAATCTATTCCTGATGAATACAAGCTCCTGATCACGGGGGTGGATGATAAATATCTCCTCAAAGGTCATTTGGTTTTACTTTGTGTTTTGGCTCCGTCCCTCACTGATAAATGTTGATTTTTTTTTTGTTGTTGTTGCGCAATTCTCATTTCCTGGAAAAAAGCCTTAATATTCAGTCTTTTATAAGTATTTATACTTGGCTCTCCGTGTCTGTGTGTGTGTGTGTGTGTGTGTGAGAGTGCTTGCATGCGGGGTTTGTTCTCATGTGCAGATGTGTGTGTTCAATTTGTCTGTGAGTGCACTTTCAGTATCTGAACGTGTGTGTGTGTATGTGTGTGCGTGCGTGTGCGTATGTGATCGTATTTCAGTTTTGCGTATGTGCGCGCATGAATACATTGTGTGTGCACTTTGTCTTACATGCGTTGTGTGTACGTGTTTGTGTGTGTGCATGTATGTGCATTATTGCGTGTGTGCGTGTGTGTGTGTGTGTGTGTGTGTGTGTGTGTGTGTGTGATGTCAGGCAGATATGTGGTTTAGATTAGTGCTGTTTGATGTCTCCATCAGAGGCCTCTCTCCTCCTACTTCAACACTACTGTTTGATCTGCACCAATCTGGTCCTGATCACTCTGCCTTTGTTTACTTTCAAAGACACTTTTCATTTCTCCTTGTTTCTCTAACCCCCACTCACCCACTCTCTCTGTCTGTCACTCTCGCTGTGTGTGTGTGTGTTTTTGTGTGTGTGTGTGTGTGTGTGTGTGTGTGTGTGCAGGTTCAAATGTCTCGCTTTTATTCTGCGAACAGATGTGTATCAGGCTAAAACACAGGGAAGTCGAGGGTGCTTCACATCTGTACGGCCGTCCTGTGTACTGATTTCGTTTCGGGAATTGTTTTTTTGGTTCAATTTGAGCAAAAACTTTACTTCTGCCCTGTACAGTTCATTAAACTTTCACGAGGTGTTGATTAGAGACAAGCTGATTTGAAGGCAAACACTCACTTGAGTTTGAGTCCAATTGTGAATTCATGCTTGAGTCCCATGGTGAGTGGAATTATAAGTCTGAGGCCTAGTAGGAGCCCATTTGCAACAGTCCATACAGGCCAGGCACTGTGTGAGAATGATTGGTGTGAATCCCGGGGTAATTCCAGGTACGAGTCCAAGTGTGTTTCCAATGTGGCTCTGTGTCAGTTAGCTTGTGAGTCTCTGAGCGTGAGAGAGTGTGTATCTTTGTATCGTTGTGTTTCTCTCACTTATCTTTTATTATTCTAGATCTTACCTCCATTTTTCACTTTCTTTTTGTGTATACTTCTCTTTCCTGTGATTTCCTGTGATCAAAAGAATGAGATAGATGAGATTGTGGACTTAAATGAGGTTTCTCTGCAGGGTGGCGGGCCTCACGCTCCGCGACAGGGTGAGGAGCTCAGCGAGCCCGTTAAGGCGGTTCGGGTGACTCTCTGCAGAGGCGAACGACTGGGAGGAGACCCCCAGGGCGAGACCCGGGACACGCTGGAGAGGGACTACGTCTCCCAGCTGGCCTGGGAGCGCCCGGGGATCCCCCAGGACGAGCCGGAGGGAGTTTCTGCAGAAAAAAAAAGATGGATGGATTCTGCCTTCCCATATTTGCTTCACTTCTTCACACAGATCTCTTCATCTTTCCTAAACCTTCCCTTCCTCCGCTCCCCGTCCGGCCCTCTTTCTCAGAGAGTTGCATGTAAGAGTTGCATGTCTCAGGTCCATTAATATCGAAAGCTGCAGTCGCACAGTGTAATTCAACACTCCTGATCATTTTTCTTCCCGTCTCACCATCCTTACTCATCTCCGGACTTTGTTTGACGCTCACGCCCGCTCTATGTCTCATAGAGATAGATAAATGACAAATAGAGACAGAAAGATTATGAAAAAGAGGCAGAGCGGGAGAAATAACGGTGCAATAGAAAGAGAGAAGATAGAAAGGAGATGAGAGAATGAGGAAGACCTGGAGAGAGAGAGCCGAGGGAGGAGAGCGCTTGGCAGGGAACAATTGTGTAAGAGAAAGAGACGGAGCAGTGTTTACATAGCTATAATCATGTAGGCGTGTTCAGGGATTCATGCATGTAGCGGGGCGATGACATGAACATGTACACACAGCCCTCTCTCCTCTGTTTTCTCCTGATTACATGTGTCAGCGCCATAGCAACCATGAAGTTTAATGATTGTTTAATGGGCAGACAGCTCCTGTCATGACCTCAGATTAGGGTCAGTGATGATCCGGTTGCCACGGTAATGTGTGTCTGTGCACGTGTGTGAGCGTGCAAGTTTTGCATGCATACTTTGCGTGTTACGTTCAAGAGAATTCGCCCCCCTCTTCACACGATTTAAACTGTTAAACTTTAATTCTGTCATGAAAATTTTCATTTCATTGTTCCAGTCGTTTACAATCTTTAAAGTCAAATTCTTTCCATCTCTGAGGCAGTCTACCTGGTACTAATTAGGCAATCACTGCGTAATTAAGTAATTCTTCTGAGTCAGATATTAAGCACTTAGATGTTTAGATCATAAATGTCAATCATATTACCACATTCCTTCAATGAAAACCACAAACTTGAGCAGTGAGTGCTGATTAGATCCAATATAATTAGGTCATAGGCGTTTGAGGTAATGAATGTCAGTGTTGCTCTGCTGTCGTCCCGTGTGGTGGGGGTCCTGGGGGACTGGAACAGGCCTGTTAAACTTTATTAGACTCAACAGGCTTTCCTGAGTCCACGGCGCGCTGGGCCTGGGAGAAAGACCAACCAGCAGAGACCATAAACACAACAACAACAGCCTATTGTCTCAGCGAGGGAAGGAATGAATGGATGAAAGGGTGGATGGATGAATGAATGAATGAATGAATGAATGAATGGTCTGTTCTTTGTTCCTCTGGTTGTGGCTGGAGACACCAGTTAGTGTGGTGATGTATGATATATATTTTTTGTTTCAAGAACAGAGAGGTTTGAGGAAAGAATTAATGATGTACAAAGTTTGGACATTGCAGTTTCCAGCCGCAGATGTTTGAGACTCATAATCCTACTCCACGGCCGTTGCTAAGTAACTCGGCATTAAATGCCAGCAGGCTTTTAATACGTTGGGTATCTCGGTGATAATGTTGTGAAAGAGCATTGTTGCAATTTTACATCACCCACTTCTTGGTCTAGAGCTCTAGAGAAAGGGCAGCAACGGCGTGATCGTCGTACATCATGACCACAAGTAATATTACACAAGAGGAACTTTACTGCTGCCACTGGCATCACAGTGATGCGGCACAAACAAGGAAGTTCCACTGGCATTGCATGAATGGCATGTTAAGCATTTACAGTGCATTCGATTATATCAAAACAAATGAGGGTGAGTTTAGCTCTGATTTGTTTTGAAAGGAATCCAAATAGCAAGATCAAAGACAAATCTGACTTCCATCCCCTTTCCAAAATGACTACTGCAAACCAAGCCAATCAGGGGATCTCCTTTGAATGGCTGATTGCATATTTCAAATAGCGAGTGTCTTATTACAAATGAGAAAGTCGTCATTTTATCAACTGTACTTCTACCCTAACCTTCAACCATATGTATTAAAAAAAAAGTATCTTCCTGCTCATGATGGCACAGTCCATTCTTCATGCGGCCCTTCATGAAAAATAGATTCCCACCCCTGATCTTTAATA
>NC_135999.1:9352468-9354968 GCF_048128805.1 Centroberyx gerrardi | reverse complement strand
CACACAGTAGTGCTTTACACAAACACACTACATGCACACACACACACACACACACACACACACACAGTCCACTTATAGCAGTCTATGAAGTCATGTCCCGCTCCAACTGGGAACAGATAGAATGCAGCAGAAAATCCAAACCAGTGATGTGAATGAAAAGTGCACATTTTTCATTGACTCTCTCTCTCTCTGCGTATGTGTGTGTGTGTGTGTGTGCGTGCATGCGTGTGCGTATGTGTGTGTGCTTGTGTGTGTGAGAGTAAGCATGCGAGTGTGTTTGAGTGTGTGTGTGTGTGTGTGTGTGTATGTGTCCATACATGGGCACATGTACATGGAACTGTCCAAACTGATTTATATTGCAGCAACTATGAAATCCTGTATTATTCAACCAATTTATTAGCAGACAAAGCTTTCTGTAACTGTATGAAAGGAAAAAACGATTTTCTAAACTTTTAACCTTAAATCCGTGGCATAAACATAGCAGGACGATGAGAGCTTAAGTGTCTGAGTCAGACAAGTGTTTTTAAGGGGTAAACTCCCTTCATGGCTCAAACCTTAGCTGGGCTTGTCCTCTAGCGGTTAGCTGGGCCCCAGCCAAGCTGCCAATCAACCAATCAGCCGGTGCCCTTAATGAGGAAACCGGGTCGACCCCTCTGATAGGTGGAGACGTGGTTGTTAGGCAAAGCTAATTGGTTAATGGTGCTTTTCCCAGATCTTTCATCACCCCCCCTCCCTCATCTGGTTTCAATTGAGAAATGAACCCCTGCCTCCTCTTCTCTCTCCTCTGTCTTTCTTTTTCTTGTCTTTTATTTTCTTTTTCTCCCTTTCCCTCGTTTTCTTACTTGTTTAGCTGGCTTAAAGAAAAGGGAAAACCCGAGGCTGTGGCTGATGAGAAAGTGATCTACCCATTGAGGTTTTATCAAACGCACAAAAACACACACGCTCACATGCTCACTCACGTGTGTTATGGTGCTATTCTATGTATCATTTCACTGTATGGGGCATGTGAATCTTGTTGATACTTTAGACTTTCTTCACATACAACGTATTTCAACGATGAAGCTATCACATGGCTTCACACTGCGTTAGCCTCATCAGTGTTAATATTCAAATCATAAGGTAAAAAGGAGATCCAGCCCACGCGCACGAAGCTCTCACCTTCAGAATGAATGGAAAGAGATGGAAGCAACTTCACTCAAGGCGGGACCAAGAGGCATTCACACCGGTTTAACTTTTTCAACTTCAGCGAGAAATTCACTTGACGCAGTAAAAGTGAAAGCCAATCAGCTTCGGTCAAGACTCTCAACTCCAGGCGGCGGTGAATTTATTTCCCCACCTAGTATTGACACCAGGAAAAATGTCCATTGGGTATTTGTGACCAATAACACTGACGAATGACATCTGCACTGAGAGTTTATAAAAGCTGGATTTCCCCAAAGAAAACATTAGCGGCGGCGGCGGCTGCCAAGCCTGGCGAAAAAGGATTAAGGATTCAAATGCAACAATGACAAGCATGAATAAAAAACAGATAATGCTGAAGCAAAGTTTGAAGTAATCTACATTGTCTCATCATTCCTCAAGGAAGATGTCAACCTAAACCGCTGCTCGGAATGGCTGTGACTATCGCCTGCTGCTTTCTATTGTATCAAGTGGTGCCATCGAACGCGCTTGCATGTCATCACACCCGTTTCACTACTTATCTGTATTTGAATTTTAGCACTACACTGTCTCTATTCTCCGTGTGAGTCACTGGATAATCTCAAGGTGGTTTCAAGGTGGCGAGATCAGTGCCAAAGTGTTTGCCGTTGCCCAAGCAGTATTGACAAAATGCCGCGTAAGTCATAAGTGAAGCTTCAATGGATTTCTGCATTTTATTCATTCGAGCCCGTCTCGACGCTCGCGCTGCCACAAGACTCAAGGTAAACCTAAAGAACCTCCCTTAAGTCTCTCGGTGATATTTGGAAATAATGTCGAGCTTAAGTCTCAGGATGACTCACCGTAAGAGCATGACTCCAAATCCCTTGAGGAGCAATAAGCGAAGGAGAGGAGATGAAAACTTGGAAAGACTTTTCTAAGTGTTATAAGATCGCGGATGAAAGGAGATGAGAGATGGGGGTTTTTCTACGGGGTCCTTTGAGGACAGAGTTGGGTTTTTTTTTACGTGTTATCTGAGTTATTTGCATCATATCAGAACATATTCTCGCACTAGAAAGCAATTTCCTCCTTAGACTAAGGTCATTAGGAGGGGAAATTCAAAAGAAATTGTAGTAATTGGATTTTCATACCTTAAATTGTTCGTAATCAGTCATGTCAAGCAATACTCCACTGAAATTTTAAAGAAGCATAATGTATTAGAGCATCCATTTCCAAACAGGAAAGAAATGTTTCAGTAGGTACAGACCACAAAATTCTGTTTTTCTTTTTCTTTGTGTGTGTGTGTGTGTGTGTGTAGGTGTGTGTGCGTGTGTGTGTCCCTGTGTGTGTGTTGGCCTGTCCGTGC
>NC_135999.1:9337468-9347468 GCF_048128805.1 Centroberyx gerrardi | reverse complement strand
TGTTCGACAGGTGAGGTTATGATTTAGATGCACTGATTCCTAAAATGTGAAAAATCCAAACCACCAAGAGAAATGAACTTCAGAACCTCAAATTCAGCTCCCAAATTCACAACTTCAAAGAGCTTGACGATCCAAACCAGCAGAAAGAAACAGCAGATCTGGCTGCCACAACCTGAGGAACAGTGACTGACCAACACACACACACACACACACACACACACACACACACACACACACACACGCTGATTGGATCAACTTGTGTTTTTGATCCTCGTTTTATTCCCATCTAAACTGCATCTTTTATTATTGAACTGTTGTGACTAATAATAGTCATTGTGTGATGGAATGTCAACCCAGCACTCTCTCACACACACACACACACACACACACACACACACACACACACACTCCCACTCAGACAGTTACAAACACACTTTTGGAGGCATTCTTTCTCTTTCAATTCGGTTCTCAATCAAAGGCATGAAATACAACAGTGCTTGTTGTCAAAGTAACCAAACTTGAACACATGACAATAACAATGAACAATAAATACACAACAGACATTTCATCAAATTAGTAAATCAGACAATCCATGATCAATCACCCAGTCAATGAATCTTTCTCTTTCTCTCAGATGACACGTAAAGATGAATGATTTTCCCACACACACCAATACAAGTGCACACCAACACACACACACACACACACACACACCCGTCATGTGAAACCTGACACACCTTTCTCCAGCGGAACGGAGAGTTTCCAACAAACCAGTCGGAAGGGAAATCCTCCCCTCATGAGATCTTATTCAGCTCGTCAGCGTCTCCCCGGGCCTCGGCGTGCTGGCTGGGTGTGCGAGACAGACAACAGCCTCTCGGTCCCATCACAACAAAGGTAACCAACCACTCACACACACCTCAGGGCCTCGGTCCAGTTTCAATACGCCTGGTGGAGGGATCGCATCAGCACGAAACTGGCAGTTGGGAATGAATGGAATCCGAGACAGGAGGTGGAGGTTTTGTTTTTTAATGCTGCTGTTTGTGTGTTTTGGTGTGGTGCCTGTGTGTGTTCATTCCTGTCTCTCTCTCTGTGTGTGTGTGTGTGTGTGTGTGTGTGTGTGTGTGTGTGTTTCAGTGCAGCTGTGTAACCAGCCCCAGCCTCTGTTGACGGTCCCAGTCCAAACACAAACATCATTGGTTTTTAATGATCTAATTATCAGGGAACACACACACACGCACACACACACACACACACACACACACGCACACACACTCACAAACGACACGGATCTGACGAAGACAAACCCACAGCAGATTTGATTAATATGGTTAATTACTACAGAGATGGAATTGACAACCCTCCTGTATGTGTGTGTGTGTGATTCGGATCTGTTTACCATTCTGTCTGTATCTGTCTGCTGTGCTCTGTGAACTTGTGTCCCTGCATGGATGAATATTTGCAAGATCCAGACGTGTATTCGTTTGTGTGTGTGTGTGTGTGTGTGTGTGTGTGCGTGTGTGTGCGTGTGTGTGTGTGTGTGTGTGTGTGTGTGTGTGTACAGTAGCACAAGCTGAGCTCAGAGCAGCATGTGTCCCAGTAGCAGCTGTCCAGAGGCCAGGTGGCTGGACTGACCTCTGCGCACACACACACTCACACACACTCACACACACACACACACACACACACACACTGACCCCCACACCTTCAGCTTTACTGCGTGGCCGTAAACCAAAGATAACACAAACAGCCCCTAAATCAACAGCCCAGATTGAGCAGTCCCAGCATCACAGCCGACAGCCAGATTCACTTCTCATTAGCAGCTCTCTGACCTGACACTCAGCATCAGTGGATATGTTACTTATTTCCTTGAACTGGAAAATTACCAAAAAAAAAAGACATATGGATGAGGCTAATTGATAATTACTGCATGACTTAACTTCTTTGCACCATTAATAAGTCAACAGTAAACATGCCGTCCCCCACAAATGATGAAGTCCCCGTCTGGGTCAATCAGTAACAAATATGTCACCCTGTTTTGAGCTGTAGTTGTAGTTCCCCCTTGGACCAATCCGTGTCATTTTGAATGCTGGAATGCAGCGGTGAGATGCATCATTTCCCCAAGTTTTGTCAAAATTGGATCAGTGGTGTCTAAGATTTTGCATGTGACACATGGATGAGCGAACAAATTATGCAATTCCTCCCCTTGGGCTGATCAGTGTAATTTTGAAAATGTGAGGACATAGTGGTGAGATGCATCATTCCCCCGAGTTTCGGCAAAATCCAACAAGTACGCAAACATTGTAGCGCCCCCCTTAGGTCAATCAGTTCAATCTTTAAAATGCCAGAATAGAGCAAAGAGACACATCATTGTCTTAAGTTTCGTGAATATACGATCAGTGGTGTCTGAGATATTGTGCGTGACAGACAGACGGACCTGAGCCAATCCGTAGTCCCTCCCCCAATTTCATTGTGAAGGACAACAAAGATTAAAAATTGCTTTAAATGTTATATTTTGCTTCTTTGCTTTGTCAATGAAATTAAAATGCAGGTGTGGGATTCACTGCAGCAGGTCCCGGCTCACCTCCTTACAAGTCCGACTGCTTTTGAACTTTATGGATGAGCTTCAGTTACAATAAAGCGTCTTAAGCCTAGGTCCCACTAGATGATTTAAACGCTGATTCTAAGCCTGACCGGACCATCCTGTAATGTAAATGTAATGTATTTTGTAAATGTATTGACGGTGAACTGTTCTGGACAAATGGAAAAATGATTGTGAATGACAAAACTGGGCAGTGTGTGATCCCTTGTCTTCACGTGTGTGTGACGCTCCATCTTAGTCCCGTCACGTAATGTGAACAGCTGCCTGTCTGAACTGCCCTAGTCGGGGCAAGATTTGAACAGTCTGGTAGTCTGACCTAGGCTTTAAATGTAATCTGAGGCGATCTCGTAGGTGTGTGTGTGTGTGTGTGTGTGTGTGTGTGAGAGTAAGGGGAGACGAGGGGAGGTCAGGTGAGGCCGTGTCTGAACAGGCCGTGTGCCCTGAAGCCCCTCTGTGTTGCAGGCGATAGGGGTCACCCTCTATCTTTTCTCCTCCCCTGTCCTCCCTTTCTTCTATTCATCCTCCCTCGTTCCATCTACACCCCCATCAGTGACCACCCTCCACCCTTATCCTCCGCATTTCCGCTCTCTTTCCTCTCTCTCCTCCCCCTTTCTTCAACCATTTTATAATTCTATCCCTCCCTTCTCTATCCCCCCACTAAGATCTCCAAACGGGAAAAAGGATTCACTGTAGGATTTACTTTCTTCAAGTACACCCGCCGAGAAGAGTGTACGACTGTGTGTGTGTGTGTGTGTGTGTGTGTGTGTGTTTATGTGTGTGTGCTTTGGCATGTGTGTATGTGTGGGGTGGGATAGAGGAAGGGAGGTGGGGAGGGTAGTATAACACACACACACACACACTCACACAGTGCACATCAGCATTTCAATCACACACAGCTGTTTGTATTCTGCCTTGGGAGCCATGCAGGGAGGGAAGGAGAGAGAGAGAGAGAGAGAGAGAGAGAGAGAGAGAGAGAGAGAGAGAGAGAGGGAGAGAGAGAGAGAGTTAGGTTCCATCATCAAATTGTTCTCCAGGAGATATGTAACTTCACATACTCTCTGTTATCCCTAATTAAGATTCACTATAATATTCCTATAATATTCCTATAATGACCTTTAGTGTCTGTGATGCACAATAGTGAGTTTATAATGACCTTATCATACTTAGTGGCATTTCTATCTCCTATGGGATCACTATTCCTACAAGATTCCTATATTATTCCTATAGAGACTTATATTTGTATGGCATCCTTCTAAAATGTATTATAGGACTACTATTATTATTTTTCCTGAGTGACAGCTCTGTGTCAGTCCAACTGTGTCAAAGAGCATGTGCATGGAGGGGAAGCAGGTTATGCTGTGTGGTAGAAGTCCCATTGACTTTCAATGAAAATGTTAATGAAATACCCAACATGTAACCAAATAGAGGCTACTTGACCAACAGGTGTAGGGTTACAGGAGTTATGGCAAGTTAAAGCCCAGTAACAATGCAATAAAGGTTTGCACACTGCTCTAATATTAAACCTTGACCCTTTCACAAGAGTTTTCCTCGAGCAATGATAGGAATACAGTTTTTCTCGATCGCTTACACACTATAACTGGGTCTATTAACTAAACACCCCAAACCATGACGCCATCTACCAAAAGACAGACCCATTTCCCAAAACTATAAACACTATTCCCCTGTTTCCACACATGATTCAGCTTTGTTGAACTTTTTGTGAAAAACTCTACACACAAATCCCTTCATATATCACTGGCTGCACCATGTGTTCATTTAGAAAGCACTGGCATTCAATATCATTAACTCAAGTCATCACAGCTCGAACCCAATTAACACACAATTCCCCAGGTGCAAACACTAAGAGTCAAAATTGTTCACACACCAATCAGAACCTCAGGATAGATAGATAAAAGGGCCATGGGTCAGTTCACTTGTTTTGTGATGTGATGTTGATGAGAATCTCTGGCCTGACCCAGACCAGAGACGGGATGCTGAGGCAGAATAAATGTGATTTCTTTCTTTATGTACAAACTGTTTTTTTTTCATTGGTTTACAGTATATTGGTAAATACATGGAAATTATTTTACGTACTGTATTCTACGTTCTTTACAGTATCAGTTGCATATTTTTACAGTACGTTTACTTTGTCATTCAATTTCAGTTTATTTTACTACAGTACATTGAGGAATTAAAAAAATTGAAAATGTATACATGTGTTGTGTCTTTATATGTGTTCATCATGTAAAGAGGTTGTTCTGGGGGAAAACCATAAGCACCATTATTCATTGCAGTAACAGGTTTTTACGGTAGTGTTTTGAATTGATCTCACCAGTGTTTAATGGCTATTTTGTAGTGTATGTGTATTTGATGGCTTTTGTGTGATGTCTGAAGGCAAAGTTTGGTTTAGATGTAAGATTACATGGTTTTGAGTGGAGAGTTTGGTTTTGACATGGAAGTTTGAAGTTTGTGAAGATGAGTGTGCAGTTATGCATTTGTGTTCAGAGTTTTGGGAAATGGAGCATAATTTCAAGAAATGTGTATTAGCAATCAAAAAAAACTGTAATAGGAAACTATAAACACCAGGCAAAAACAGTCAGCACATTTGATTGATACTAAACTGCAAAAAATACTAAGGCACCTCAACTTAAAAAACACAAGTTCTCTCACTGCCTTGAAATTGCAGTTGATTGAAATAGTGAATAGTGAAAGCTCACTGAGTGAATTTCACCAACTGTCTGGTCATGTCGACAAGTGTTTATTCTTTGGATACACTAATTGATGGACTCTATCCCAGTACTTTTTTGGGTAAAGATTTAAATGATTATACCTAATTATACCATATGCTGAGTAGCTGAATCTGTGTTAATACAAGTGGAAGAGATGGACACCACTTTCCATTTCCATTAGCAGATCACTACCTCATCTTATTGCATTTTAACAGTTTGCAGAGTATTGGGGGTATAGGGGTTGAACTGGATACTGATTTTCATCTTGGTTATACTTTCTTTTTTTTTTTAATCAGATATAGACCTATGATTCACCTAGCATACATATGCATAACAAGTCTCTGTCTAACTTTATCCAAACAACAAGAAGGAAGAGTTGGCAAGACTGGTAATAAGCTAACAATGTCTCTCATTCAGTTTAGTGAATGTTTGGTAAGATGTTCTTCAACTCAATCATTTAAGTCACAAGTCATAAACTCATGATTCTAGGTTATGAAGCTGATAACTAGCAATAGGTTGAAACTCACAAACACATACATTGAGTTAATGATTAAAGATGAGTTGGTTTCAGGATATTGCTCTAAGAGTTTTTACAGTGATGGTAGGGTGGACCAGCGGTTGTAGAGAGCCTATCCCGTAACCGTAAGGTCACAGGTTCGATCCCAGCAACAGCCAGTGTGTGTCCATCATCGGACAGGTGTCCTTGAGCCAGACACTGAAGCCTCACCTGCTCGGTCATTGTAAGTCCTTCTGGAAAACAGTGTGGCTTAAATGCAACACCTATTAATACAATTGTGGATTGTGTTGCTGTTTGTTCAACCGTGGAAATTCGAGATTCGGGTTTTTTCCCCATTTTGCTCACATTTGGATTCCCCCCAAGCAGCTCTGTCGCCTTCCTGAGGCCAAATAAATAAGGCATCAGGTGACTGGGGCACTGCAGTGAGAATGAAAGTCCCCTTCCGAGGTCAAACTGTGGCTCCTTGACTGACGGCCAGTTGGAAACCTGCTGCTACCTTCAGGGAAAAACGCAGTGTGTGTGTGTGTGTGTGAGAGAGAGAGAGAGAGCGAGAGAGAGAGAGAGAGAGAGAGAGAGAGAGAGAGAGAGAGAGAGAGAGAGAGAGAGAGAGTTGCTCGGACAGACGCAGTAGCAGACGTGCCCGCTCCCGTCTCTCGCTCTCTCTCTCTCTCCCCCTCTCTCTCTCTCCCTATCACACACTCTCGGGAGCAGCGCTTTGACGCACAACGCAGAGTTGGATTATAGTATTGCGCGCTGGTCTTTCACGGGGCTTTTTTCCTCCCTCACATTGCCTACACCCTTGTCACTGCCCGGTAATTGATATATGATCGGAATCAATATCTCTCCTCCACGGTGACCTGTGCTGAGCTTTTGGAAAAAAAACGAGTGCTGCCGCTGCTTCCTCGCCGGACGCGTGTTGTGAATTAATAACCAAGACAGCCTCACCTGGAGTGTGTGTGTATGCACTAGAGAAGGGAAAGTGTGTGTGTGAGTGCGTTTCTCGTGTGTGTGCAAGGATCAGACCAAGGATCGAGGTGTTTCACGGGCTTTAACGCGCGCACGCACACACACAGATACACCGGGGGGATTTGGGCACCGCATGCCGGGGACATGTGGAAGTTTGCGCCGCTGTAGCGCAGCCAGAGAGCCGGTCCGCCGCCTCGTCGACCTCCCCTCTCCCCGCCCAGGGGGACCAAACTCCCGGTTCTCAAGCCTCGGCTAACCGAAACCCCCACCAAGAAGACCCAAATGTAAATTTCTAACGAGAAATTTCAGAAACACACATCTGAAAAAAGGTGGACAACAAAGGGAGGACTGCATCCCGTTGCGTGCAGAGTTTGGTGAGCTCTTTTCGGGATTTCAGGGCTTAATTTTTTTTACGCCCTCAAATTTTCCCAGGTTTTTCGGGTCTCATATTGGCCCCCCCTTGCCGCAGTGATGGTGGGAGCTCTGAGCCCCGTTGCCCCTGGCCGCTCCCTGGCCTCATTCCCGGGGCTGCTGGTGGCTGCCCTGGTCCTGGTTCTGTCCAGCGGGGTGGACGGCCAGCCCTGCCCGGCCCAGTGCTCCTGTACCGGGACTACAGTGGACTGTCACGGCCAAGGGCTCCGCAGTGTGCCAAGGAACATACCCCGCAACACGGAAAGACTGTGAGTATAGAGAGAAAAAACTATTCCAGCGCGGATTGGTTGTAAACCAAAGCATATAATCGCCTGTTCTAATATTTCCCCTAGAGTTCAACAATATGGATATATACATACAGTCTGCTCGCCCCAACGAAACGTCACTATAATATTTTTGTAATATTCCTATAGGGACTTGGTGTGTCTGTGGCACTCAATAATGAGTGTACAGTGACCTTATATCCTACTGGCATTTTTTTTTTTTTTTTATCTCCTATGATATTACTATAATATTCCTATAATATTTCTAAAGGGACTTATATTGTGTCTGTGGTACTGAATAGTGAGTTTATGGTGACCTTATCATACTTTCTGGTATTTTTTATATCCTATGATATCACAATCTTATTCCTATAATATTCCTTTAATAAATATTTATAGTTTTGCTGTGACATTTGTATAGCATCCTTCTCAAATTTATTCTAGGATTAATATATTTTGTTTTATCATAGGGAAATCCAAATCCTAATAGCGCAGCGCTTTACATTTGAACTACCATGCCCAAAACTGCACCTTAGGATCTCAGATGGGCTATAAGAGCTGCTAAAACTAACAGGTCTAAAATGTAGCCTAGTTCTTCATATAAATTGTATAAATAATATAGACTCTATAACCCTCGGATTTAACGCAAGGACACTTTATTGTTTATTGCGGAGCTGCTGGTGAAGTTAGGGGCACGGTGGTTATGCTGGTGGTTTCGCACTGTTGCATTACCAAAGCCTCCGTAGACCACATCGGTTTGTCTGGAGACCAGCAAGTTAATCAAAAACGGATTTGGACAAGTGGGCTTTAAGTTAAACAGGCCGTATTTTATTAGGCAAAGACCCCTTGATGAAATTAAATTTTGCCCTATGCAGCAGCCATACCCCGTCTCAGTTTCTGTGACCCTCAAATGGCAAGTCTGCAGTATGGGCTACAGCAGCTAATAGTTTCAGCAAAAACAATGCTACAGTTACACAAAGGGGTTTCCCGCAGAAGCGTTTATGCAATTAAATCAATTTAGGCCTAATCCATGTCATGCAACTGTTTTTTTCTTCATCGCCTTTTAGTATTCAGGTTTGTCCTTGTTTAATAACGTACTATTCCAGTTATTGATTCCCCCATCTTTGTCCCCGTCTCTCTCTAGGGATCTGAATGCAAACAACCTCACTAAAATCACCAAGGCGGATTTTGCTGGACTGAGGCATCTGCGAGTGTTGTAAGTGGCCTTTATCTATTTTATCCTTTTCACTTTTATAGATGTAAAACGCGTGCACTAAGGCACACATGTATTATCATGCACAGCTCAGACCAGTGGCACCTGGCAATTCCAACAACTTGGCTGCAAATATCAGAATAGAGGATTTAATTGTTTCCACGGTTGCGAGCATCAGGCTCATCAAGCCCTTGAACTGCCGCAGCGTTGCGTCTGGTCGCGGAAAGCAGCCGTTTCACTGGGCCTGTCTCTCTGTCTAAACAGAAGAGCAGTGGCACCTGTTAATGCTGTCGTGTTAATCTCCCAATGGAAGTGTCAGGAGGGGCTTATTTTAACCACCGGGCCCCGGGGCCCATGTGCTGGAGTGATTAACGCGCTGGCGAGGAAGTGATGGAGGGGAAAGAGGGAAAGAGATAGCGGTCATTAGGTGTAACCGCGGAGGGAGGAATGCGGCTGGAAGGGAGAGAGAGAAAGAGAGAGAGAGAGAAAGAGAGAGAGAGAGAGAGAGAGAGAGAGAGAGAGAGAGAGAGAGTGTGAGTGAGTGTCATGTAGGAACAGGTTTCTAACCTGGGATGTCTCCAGGTTAAGAGTTCTCCTACACTCTACACAGGGATGGTCTGCTGTGTGTGTGTGTGTGTGTGTGTGTGTGTGTGTGTGTGTACTGGGTGCCATTCAACTGTTTAAAGTGAATGGCAGGGAATACACATTGCTGGAATTCCTCCAGAGATTATGTCCTTAATTCAGTGTCTGTGTGTGTGTGTGTGTGTGTGTGTGCTCCCCAGTCTCTAAGTCTCTATGTTAGTGCGTCTTTGTCTTTAAGTGCATGTGAGTGTATACATTCACCTGTGTGCACTCACATAGACCCTCATTCATTTGCATTTCAATGTGTCAGCCAGTTATATCTGCGTACCTCCCCCTTTTCACGAGCACGCACAACAACCTATAAACGTGTGTGTGTGTGTGTGTGTGTGTGTGTGTGTGTGATGGTGTGCTTGCCTTGGTCAGCACACTGCCCATGGTGGAGTTGTGCTAGTGTAAGTGAATGAGTAGTCACAGCTATGTGGTTAGATAGAGAGTAAATTGGATGATAGATGAGTCCCTGTCCAACTGATGGGCCAGTTTTAAAGTCAATTCTGGGCCTCTATCGACCCACTGCTGATTGTCCTCTCTCTCTCTCTCTCTCTCTCTCTCTCTCTTGCTGGTTCAACATTCTATCACTTTCCATCTCCTCCAATCTGCTTTTCCTCTTTTTTTCACACCCACCGCCGCCTATCTGCTCCA
>NC_135999.1:9329968-9334968 GCF_048128805.1 Centroberyx gerrardi | reverse complement strand
ACAACACACGCATGCACACACACACACATGCATGGGTATGCATACGCTCATGAATGCGCATTTTCTTACGCAAGGCCGCTCTGTCACTACTGGTCTTTATCTTGATTTTGCCCCCCCACCTCTCTTTCTCTTTCTTTCATTCATTCTTTAACCTTTTCTCATGTTTTTCTCCTCTCCTCCATACCTATCCCCCCTGTCTCGCTCTCCCTCTATTGTCCCGCGTATATCGGAATGTCATACATTCTTCACTCACTCCCTGTGGGTGAAGGAAGGAGGAAAGAGAGGTGTTCCTGATCCTCTTATCCTCCTCTCTTCTTTCACTAATCTAGCATTTGATTGGTTTATAGCCCCTAACCCATTCACCATAGTTTGTGAGACTGAAAGAGATAGCGGCCGTAGATATGCAGGGAGGAACGTAACTGTAATTACAGGTACTGGGACATGGATTTCAAAGAATGGCAGTGAGATTAAGCCCTAGATAATTAAGTCTGTAATTGAGTGATCACATTGTAATAGATAATTTGAACAGCAACGGATAATTGCTGAACTGATTACAGGTATTGAGACATAGACACCACAGAAGGCCAGTGATTATGAACTAGATAATGAAGTCTATAACCAAGTGTTGTAATATGTGGACAGTTTGAATGGCAATAGATAACTGTATCAGTGATCACAGATATTAAGATGTGGATTTCAAAGAAAGCCCTGGATTAGTGCTAAATGATTAAGTTTAATGCCTGAGTGATAACATTGTTCTCACTGATCATTTCAGGGTAAAGTTCCAAATGTTTCTGCCCTTTTTACTGACCAACAGAGCTTGAATAATCTGCAAATGTGAAGCCATATAAAAAGCCATTTTAAATTCAACAGTTCTGTCTGAAAATTCATTCATGATAGATTTCCGTGGGTGTCTGCTCTCCACTGCAGCCAATGTTTTGCCATGCATATTTGTCAGTCAACATCAGTTAGCTAGTAAGCACACAAAGTTTGGGGGCTAAGCTCTTGAATGCTGCTGAATTTGAACGATTTCCATCTTACTGATAGCAGCTGAACTCACAAGTCAAGTGAGAAGATGGGATTTCTACATCCAACTGCATGGCTGCCTGTTTTGGGGTGGATATACTTGGATACACTTGACCTGTGAGTTCAGTTGCTATCAGTCAGATAGAAATCATTCAAATTCAGCAGCATTGAAGAGATTAGGCCCTAACTTTGTGGGTGTGTGTGTCTGCGTATGGTGTTTAAATACCAGACCAGATCAGAGTGGAACATCGGTTCACCTCAGGTCCACTTGCTGTGGACCAAACACATGGATTTCCCATCACTGTCGGACTAGACACACACACACGTGCGTGTGCACATACACACATGCCACACGTGCATGCACGCGCGCGCGCACACACACACACATGCAGTGGTCAGTTTGAAGTGGTTTTTGAGTGATGACAGAGTTTTCTCTGGCCTCTGGGTCACAGCAATGTCCTCAGGGTTTGGGTTATCACTATGGCAACACTGTATGTGTGTGTGTGTGTGTGTGTGTTTTAATACATAATGTGTATTAGTGCACAAGTGGCATCTGTTGAGTAATAATTGGTTTCTGAGCTGGTTTGTCATTTCCCCTCCAGCCACTGCCTGCAAGCTTGTATAGTCCTACATGTGTACGCGGCTCTGAGGTGTTAAGCTTGTGTGTGCGTGTGTGTATATGTGTGTGTGCTTCATGTTTATGTGGGTATGCATGTAGTTTTTGCGCATGCTTGTGTGTGTGTGTGTTTACTGTGTGGTTTGTGGCCCTCTAGCATCTGTTTATGGCTGCAGGGATTATCACCGCGCTGCAGTGTGGAGTTCGCTCGTTAGAGCGCTGGAGACTCTCACACCTCAGTCGTACAGGCGCCGGCCACTCACTCCTCCTTCGCTTTCAGCCGCACTTTGACTAATGAGACGAGGCTGTGGAAATGCTCCGTGTGCGTGCGTGTGTGTGCGTGCACGCACGTTTGGTAATCAATACTGCGAGTCCTGAGGTTTTGAAAGGTACATTTCCTCTGATCCTGAGACCTAGAGCTAGATTGTTCCAGTCGGAAACAGTGACACCTTAGAGGAATGATGACCTGTAGCAGACTGGTTTTCTGGTCTCTGTCTCTCTCTCTCTCTCCCTCTCTCTCTCTCTCTCCCTCTCTCTCTCTCTACCTCTGTGTCCCTCCCTACCCTCTCTCTCACTCTCCTAGTCTGACAGCATTGCGTCTATTTTAGGAGGATGAGCTCATTCCCCCCTCTCTCTCCTCCATCCTCCTCCTCCTCCTCCTGTTCCCCACCTCCACCACCGGTCCAGGCGCTCTCCCAGGGGAGGTCTAGCCCACTAACGGGTGCTCATGGCTGGGCAGGGCCTGCAGGGGGAGTGGGCCTCTCCGCGGGACCACGTGGGGCTCTTAGCCGCGGTGCTAGCGCTAACGGAAGAGGAGTGAATAATTTACAAACATCATTTCTGCGGGATGTTAAATATTTAAGTGGCCTCTGATGTAACTGTGGAGTGCGTATGTGTGTGTGTGTGTGTGTGTGTGTGTGTGTGTGTGTGTGCGGGCACATTCGTACATTTGTGCATTCGTGGGCGGAGGGTGGACATAGAGGGGTGACGTTATCGAAAGAGAGCCCTCATCAGCCGATATTAAAGGAAATGGAGACGAGAAAGAGATGGGCTAATAGAAAAAAAAAAGTCATTGAGAGAATGAAAGAGGTTTGTGAAGCTTTGAGTGGAGTCGCTGACATTTGTGGAGTGATTACTGGTTTGTTTGAGCAATGTCTGTGGCATTGCTGTGATTAGTGTGTGTGCGTGTGCACGTGTGTGTGTGTGTGTGTGTGTGTGTGTGTGTGTGTGTGAATGACTGTGTATTGTTACTTACAGTAGGTTTTATGCACTTTTCTGATTAGTTTGAACTCCATCCTCCCTCCTTCCATCCTTTCCTCTGTTTCTCTTCAGTAGCAGCCAACACAGCATCCGTTGCTGGGCCTGTCAGTGTGTCAGGGCCTGGGTGTGTGTGTGTGTGGGTGTGTGTGTGTCAGGGTTAAACTGTTTCAGCAAGTCTGTCTCTCATAGTGTCACTCAGTTGCCCCGCTCTCCCCCGACACACACCCGCACACACCAACACACACCAGCACACAAACCTCTTCACTCCACTCAACCAGGGTTAAATGATTGCACCCAGATTATTAAACTCACCCGAGTTCTCTCAACTTTTGTGTGTGTGTGTGTGTGTGTGTGTGTGTGTGATGACGGGTTGTTGTGAGTTCTTCCCCTGTGAGGGCCTTGTTTACTCTGTGGGGTCCTTTTCACACATTCGGTAGCCCGGCCAGACTGCCTGTTTGTTTTTCCCACATCGTCTCCTCTCCTCCGCCTTTGTGGTGGAAAGCCCCCCCCCCAAACCCCCCCCCCTCTCTCCCCCCACTCCCCCATCTGTACCCCTTCTCTCTCGTCTTCCTTTCCTCCCTCTCTCCCTCCCTCCCTCCCTCCTCCCCCTCTCCCTGCCTTCCCCCTCTTCCTTCTCAAGTTCACTGTTTGTCTGGTAGCCATGTTGCACCCCTTAAATCAGGGGGAGCCAGGGCTCTGCTTTCTTTTTTTTTCTGTATCTGTGTGTATTAAAACTGTCTCCATCCATTTCCCAATCCTTTCATACTTCACATCTGACTGCACTGAATTGTAACATGATCAAAATAACAACATCATTTAATGCGATGATCAAGAAACACAATCCTCTCTCCAAAAGTTAATTATGTACATATGAAACCACTTCACCCACCATTGAAGTACAATGTCTGTAATTGGCTAGGTAGGTAGAGTTTATTCCCTAATGTATGCTGTGTTTTTCCAGGCGCCTGAATCGGAATAATCTGGCCGTCTTCCCCGAGTTGCTTTTCCTGGGAACGACAAAGCTCTACAGACTGTAAGTCCTGTTTTTATTTCTCTATTTTTCTACCCGTCACTCCATCGCTCTGCAGTGTTACCTCAAGCTCTGTTCATTTTCTGTCGTATTTGTTTTAACAAGGGAACTGCAAAGAGATCATTCAGGCAAATAGTAGCTTGGTGTACCTCAGGGTCAGTGCTGCATTTGTATATAAGCATCCTACAGAGCTCACTGACTCTTACTTAAAGCTACATGCTGAAGTATATGACAGATATGGTGATGAAGAGACAAAAATATCTGCTTTTCTCTGTGACGCAGTCATGGTGTTTTGCTTGGATGAAGCACAGAGGAAGAGAGAATGAGAGAAAGAGAGAGTGAGAGAACAGATTTTTACAAGGCTCTCTCCATAGAAGCCAGTTCAGTAGCTAATGGAGATTAGCACTCCAACAGCTGCTGCCCACTGGGAGCGATGTGTGTGTGTGTGTGTGTGTGTGTGTGTGTGTCTGTGTGTGTGTCTGTGTGAGGGTGTGTATGGCGTGCATGCATTTGTTTGAGTGAGAGAGAGAGTGAGAAACAGAGAGAGAGACAGGCCAAGGAAGGTACAAACAGCGAAACAGAGAGGCGGTTTTCTCCTGTAGGATCAACTAAACTTAGAAAATAGTTCTTTAGAAAACCCAAATCAGTTCTGCTATGCTTTCAACCCACTGAGCCGCTGTTTGTTGTTGCAGAGCACCTTCCACTCTTCATTCACAGCCGTCTGTACTGTAAACCGAGCTGTGGATTTCCAGTAGCACAGGGCTGGGCCGCTGTGTCGCTGCGACTGTGGGAACTAACTTCCCGTCATGGTCATTTGCGGGCTCAGGGAATAATTATGGTTGCATATATTTATATGTGTGGCTGAATATATTTATCTAAAACAATATTGAAATGCTCAGATGATTCACAGAGTGTGTGAAAGTTGTTTATGTTCTGCGGCTGCTACGGTGGTTGGCTGGGCTTGACCCGTCGTGTCTAAGGGTGTGTGTCTGCATGTGCATGTGTGTCAGTGTGTGTGTGTGTGTGTGTGAGTTTCCCAAGGCCAAGAGTTGGCATTTTGCTCAGCGT
>NC_135999.1:9317468-9324968 GCF_048128805.1 Centroberyx gerrardi | reverse complement strand
AGAGGTATGTCAGTACTTACTGTAGATGGCAGGTAGCCTGAAGCCTGGAGCCAGCATGTCTGTCAGAAAGAAGTGCCCAGGTGTGTGTGCGTGTGTGTGTGTGTGTGTGTGTGTGTGTGTGTGTGTAACCTGAGTGTGGATTATTGAGAGGGGGTTACATACCTATCCAACGCCAGGAAGAGGACCTGGAAGCAGGTAGTTATGATAGCAGAGGTGTGTGCGAGTGTGTGTGTGTGTGTATAGGTGTGTGTGTGTGTGTGTGTGAGGTCTTCTCGATCATCAAAGCGTTTCCTTACCTTGTCTTGTGTGTGATTAAGGGTCACCGTGTGCGGTAATACCTCCCAACAAAACGGCTAAATCATCCTCGATCCTCTCCACTTCCTCCCTCCCTCTCTTTATGTCTACCTCCTCTCCCTCTCTCATTGGCTTCAGCCTCGGTGCTTAACTTAATAATACGCGGCTAACGCTAGTATTACGCAGCTGAATGCCAACAGGATGTAGATCCCCCCCCCTCTCTCTTCCTCTCTATCTCTCTCTCCTTCCCTGTCGCCCTCCCTCCCTCTCCCTCTCCCTCTCCCTCTCCCCTGCTGTTTGTCTCTCCAGTGTATATGCAGGTATGGATCCAGGCCCCAGTATTGATGGATGAGTCTCTCTGGCCGGTGAATTATAGGAGGGATTATGGCGTAATCAGGACAATTCATCATGCAACGCTCCCCCACTCACCCCAATCACGGCTACTCAGCAATATTGACCCCCGCTGGCTGTGTGTATCCGTGCAGAGGGGTGGGGTGGGCTGGTACGGTTGTTGTTGGTGTTTGTGTGTGTGTGTGTGTGTGCGTGCGCGTGAGTGAGAAAGGGAGAGTTTGTGTTTGTGGGTGAAGTGGGGAGGAGGCAGGATATGAGGAATTAATACTAATCTAGAGAGAAAAGTCACTCTGGTCACCAAGTGTCTGCTCTTTGAGAAACTAGAACAGAAAGTAGAAAGTTGGAAAGCTCACAGAGTCTCACCAGTCAAATGGAAAACAGGACGGGTTCAGTTCATGTCAATCAGTCAGCAGACTTAACATGGCTGTCTTTCTCTGTCCTGGGTGCCTGCCTCCCTCCCTCCCTGCTAATCCTCCATCTTGGCTCCGTGTCAAGCCGCCTTGTCCAGTTGCACAATATCCCCCCTCCGGGGCAGGCAACTGCATCCCCTCTCTGGCTCCATTAGTGCCACTCCACTGGCATAGCCAGCATTCTCCAGTGGGACCGTCATCGCTGGCCACTCTATTGGCACCCCTGTCACTCTCCATCCACCACAAAAGAAAACCTCACTGCCCTCCCTCTCTCCCTCTCTCTCGCTCGCTCGTTCGGTCTTTTTTCCGTCTCCTCCTCCGCACTCTGCACCCCCCCTCCTCCCTTTCTTCCCCTCCTTGTTTCACCTCTCAATCTGTCTCTCTCTCTCTCTCCCCCTTCTCCATTATCTTCCTTTTCTCTTTCCAGCACCTTCCTCTTTCCCTAAGTCTTCTCCCTCTCACTCCCTTTCTTGCCTCTCCCCCCCCCCTCCCTCCATCTCTCTCCTCTCTCCCCCAGCCCCACACATTAGTTTGGAGAGGCTTATGCAAGGCCCTCATCCATGGTAATGATGCAGAAGAAACCAGGAGAGGAAACTGGGAGCTGACCAATCATTCCTCCCAGAGACGTCGCTCTTCTTAAATTTTGTTCATCTCGGCACCCAAACGGAGTGTATTTAAACTCCACCGCAGGACCCAGGCTCATTAAAACACACTAATGTTCCCATAATGTTAGCATGTATACCAGAAACAGACCCACGACACATTTCTGGTCTTGACTTCACTGGTCTGATGCTGTACAGCACAGCAGGCTTTTCTATCGGTGTCACTGTAAGTGAACTGCCAGTTAAAATAGTTTTATAAAGCAACTTGTAGAATATGTTATGGAACCAAGATTTTAAATACATAAATACAACAACCTTTTTTCTGACAAATTAAGAGAGAGAGACAGAGAGAGCTAGAGAGAGAGAGAGAGAGAGAGAGAGAGAGAGATAGGGAAAGTGTGGCAGTAGGGCTCAGTAGCTGCAGGCTGGTGATGGATCAGCAGGTCTCTAATCACAGGTTAGTACCCGACGTGTGTGCATGTGTGTGTGTGTGTGTGTGTGTGTACGTGCTCCCCAGTCTCTAATGACAGGTTCCAACCCTGATGTGTCATTATCCAATTACAGTCCTCTCTCATCTCTATACAGTAACACCATGCCCCCCCCCCCCCCCCTCCGTAATTGGACGGTTGCTCCAAAGAACCCTGACCTCTCAGCAAGTGTCAGGCAGAAGAACACACACACGCACACACACACGCACGCACACACTCAGGATGCCAGGAAGATTGGGTAATGCAGGATAAAACAGATGCTATCTGAGAGAGTGATCAGATAAACTATGCAAAGACAAGTTAGGACTCTGATCATATCATATCACTCCTTCCTCCTCCCAGTCATCGTTTTTTCTCGGTCTGTCTGTCAGTCTGTTTCTCTGTCTAGTAATAACAATAACTGGGACTCATGTACTGCTTCTCTTCGCCCCCTTTTTTCTTCCCTTCAGTCTCGCTCTCTTGCAAGTGTTGTCTCTAAATGGGCCTAAATGGGCCGAGTCGAAGGAGAGCTTTTGTGGTTTATGTTTCTCCTGAATCTCTCTCTCTCTCTCTCTCTCTCTCTCTCTCTCTCTCTCTCTCTCTCTCTCTCTCTCCCTCTCCCTCTCTCTCTCTCTCTCTCTGACTCTCCACTTTTGCACAAAAAAGAAACACAGTGTTTTTTTCCCCACTGGCCCTCTTAAATATTTCACACGCTTAGAAGGCTTCACACCCTCTCCCCTTCTTGTTTGTGTCTGGGTGTATGGGTGTGTGTATGTATGCGTGCACGCGTGTGTTTGTGTGTGTATGTGTGTGTGTGTGTGTGTGTGTGCATGTGTGGGTGTGTATTCCGCCTCATTGAAAAACTTTATGAGGTTCAATGCAATGGTAATACAAAGACAGATCATCATCATTCACAGAAATTCAATTATGCTCTATTGGCAGACACAGAGAAACAAAGAGGGGTGAGACTTAAGAGAGAGAGGGAGAGAAGAGAAGGAGTGAACCAAAGCGTGTGTGTGTGTGTGTGTGTGTGTCTGTGGGGGGGGGTTACTAAGTAACCTACAGGTCTCTTCCTGTTCCTGGGTCAGGGGTCAGATGTTAGAGGTCAGGGTCGCCTGCGTCCTGACAGCTCATTGGTGGACATATTTATGAGTTCGGGGAGAGGAATTTTAACGATTTGCTTTGTTTTTTTCAACATTGAACCAGATTGCGTTCTTCATTATTCAAGCTGTTTTGTCAACTGATTGAGTTTTGTGCGGAGTACATGTGACGTTTGTCCTACATCTGTCTCGTTTCCTCCGTCTCGTCACCGCTACAGAACACTGTCGAGCCGCTGAGGCATTCAGCGCATGCTCCCCCCGTCCTATTTAACATTCTGACAAAGACGCTCATATGCTGTTTTTTAATCAGCTGTATTTGTGTCAATGCGTTTTACACCAAACATCGGATTTGCAATCAGTTCATTCAGAATTCAGGTTCCCTTTACATTTTATCCCAATAATAGTGGTAGAAAAAGTAATATTGACACCAACTTCATGTTTACTGTCTTTGGCCTGCCATGAATTTCCCCTCATTTATTTATTTTTCTCTTATCATTCTCTCTCCCTCCTTCTGTCCCTATCTCCACCAGACTATGAGTTCACTATTTAGTTATTTTTCCAGTGTGTGTGTGTGTGTATGTGTGTGTGTCTGTCTGTATGTGTGTGTGTGCGTGTGTGTGTGTGTGTTTGTGTGGAGCAGCTGACTGGCGATGCTTCTCTAGTGACACAGGCAGAAAGTACAGACAGACTGAGGCAGTTAGTATTTTATCTTGGGGGGGGGGGGGGGGGGGGCTGTATGGACAGAGGGCAGCAGTGAAAGTTAGACAACAGCCTCTCAACACCTGGACCCTTTACCACCAAATACACACACACACACACACGCACACACGCACACGCACATACACACACACACATGCACAACTATAATATAGCTTGAAACAGAGGGAGCGAGGGAAAGAGCAACCTAAGGCTATGATGTCAGCTTGTTTTACCGCTCTCATAATTACAAGCAGCGCTCTGGGTGGGTTACTTTCAGCGTGTGTGTGTGTGTGTGTGTGTGTGTGTGTGCGTGTGTGTTATTAGTGTCTATGTGCATCCATACTGTAAGATTTCTGTTGGAGTTGCCTTAGCGACCTGCTAGGTAACGCTTGTTGTTTCCCAGACTTCTTAGCAGCTACGGACATCCTCAGTCTTATCGTCTTAGTTGTATTGGGCAGGGAAGAAATCCACCATGTTAGGACAACTTATGAGGCATATTCCCATTATTTTCCCATAGGATTTAGGGAAAATTTGGAGAAAATGACTGTTCGCCTGCCCATCACCCTTCTTGTTAAATTGGAACAATCCTCCACTAGACATCAGCATTAGCCCGTACCTAGCAGAGCTGTGCAGTCGTCATCTCATAACTGGCTTCTTAGTGCAGTATTCAAAATATTAGTGTCATGAAAATATCTAACTTTACCTCTTGAGCTCTGTGCTGACTGGCATCGGCTTCATACTGGTTTAGATTACAGTATATCAGTGCAATCCACATTGGCCCCAAGTGACCCAGCAGCAGCATAGTTTACTTTGCTTAAAGCGAGCCAGAGGCTTGGTGAAGATGATTTGGGTTCGGTAGATTAAGAGGCTACCGCACATTTGGTTAAGGTCTATATGTGTTGGCATGTGTGTGTGTGTGTGTGTGTGTGTGTGTGTGTGTGTGTGTGTGTGTGTCACATCCCCAAACAGCAGTAGCCGGAATTCCTTTGGTCTTCAGCACCTGGAATATGGAAAGTGGGGGAGGAAAGGAGCGGGGGCAGGGAAGGAGGGAGTGATGAGATGGAGGGGGAGTGGAGGAGGGAGGGAGAGGAAAGGGTTATTAACCACAACACATTACCGCCTGACAACCTGCATGTTCAGACAAAACCCACAGGTAATAATACCAATATGTGTGTGTGTGTGTGTGTGTGTGTGTGTGTGTGTGTGTGTGCAACATGCCGGTCCCATGCAGGCCTGTGGGGGTTCGCAAGTTCAGTGTTGCAGGCATGATAAGCCTCATTTCAGCTGAGTCTACACTAGCGTAATGTTCACATTATTGTCTCGATGTGTGTGTGTGTGTGTGTGAGTCTCATTCTCTCTGTGTGTGTATCTATCTGCGTGCGGTTGCTCATGGCTTGTATAAGATAGAAGAAGGAATACCTTGAATCTGCACTTCTGAAATTATGGTTGTGCTCCTGTCTCCTGCTTCATTTCCCCCAATCAGCTGTCTCAGGAGATAGCAGCCATTGGTTAGGCTTGGCTGACTTTTATGGCACTCGGACCGGGCTGGATTCCTCTCCCTGTCTTCCCTTCTCTTACCTCTTGCCTCGACACTCTCCCGTTCCCCTGCTTTAATAGTCTTTTTTTCCCATCTTGCTGCGCACAGTTTGAGAATCCTATTTTTTTCCCTCTGTTGCCCAACTTCTCAGTTTAGCTGACAGATCCTTACCTATTTCTGTTTTTTATGTCCTTCATGTTTACCCCCCCCCCCCCCCCCCCACTTTGTCTTCATCCCTCCCTCCCTCTGTTTCCCTCAGTATGAGTTGATGGGGCAGAAACGGAGCGAGAGGTGATTTCTGATGGGCTGATGGTGATGACTGTTGCTAGTCAAGCAGAATGGATGCGTCTAATTGAACAGGGCATTGGTGTGTGTGTGTGTGTGTGTATGTCTATGTGTAGGTGTGTGCGTGTGTGTGTGTGAGAGAGAGACAGTTCTGTGAATGGCAGCCGTTTCCATGGTAGCAATTAAGCGCTCGGAGGTTTCAGGTCGAGGTTAATTAGCATGCAAAGATGAAAGAGAATCAAACGAGAGGGGCTGGACGTTTGATCGCTGTTTGTCCTCCACAACCACTTGTGTCGTGGATTTGTGTGTGTGTGCGTGTGTGCGCATGTGTGTGCATACAGGCATTTCACACAGGCTGTCCATAGGAGTCTATACAGCCTACAGCCTACATAGTATATCATTCAAGAATACTTGAAAGGTGTGAAACCCTGCTGGATTCTCCAAGGCTACAACCCCTCACTCTCACTCCTGAAGTCTCCACCAAATCACCTGAGCTTTGCAGCCACTTCTGTTCTCTGTCTCTCTCTCTCTCTCCCTCCCTCTTTTTTCTCCCTCCCTCTTTCCCTGCCTCCCACTCCCATTCGCTCCGCTTTCTACCTCTGAACTTTAACATCTCAATACACACTGCAGAGTCTGTCAGCTCTGTTATTCACAGCTCAAGGATACAAATCCCACTGTATGTCTATGTGTGTGTGTGTGTGTGTGTGTGTGTGTGTGTGTGAGTGAGTGTGTGCGTGTGTTTATGGTGATTGATATGCATTAATGATGTAAGGCGAACACCCATTAAAAGCTGGGAACTGTAAGCACTGCCTTGAGCTGTGACTATTAGTCTGAAAGTTTCCGGTGTTGGCAAAACACAAGGGACTGCAGTGGCAGATGTTAGGGGAAAGTGTGCGTGTGTGTGTGTGCGTGTGTGTGTGTGTGTGTGTGTGTGTGTGGACTAACAGTAGCAGGTGGTAAGTTTACTTCACCCCTCTGGCCCAAACTCGTGGTGACAGGGGATTTTGGAGCAATCTAAGGCTCAGCTGTTCTCTCGCACTGTAACCGAGCACGTGTGTGCGTGCGTGCACACACACGTGCGCGCGCATGGGTGTGCGTGCCGGTTCGTGTATATGTGTGTGTGTGCATGGGCGTTTTGTGCACACGCTCATATACTGTGAAACAGGTCTTTTCATATGAGAAAGAGAGTTGCAAAGAAAGAGGTTTCCATTTCTGTAATGTAATGGTTTCAAACGCAGACATGAAAGCACGCCTCTTCATAGCATCTGCCAAGTTTCCATGTCCCCCAGTAAGCTGAATTAACCACAGCGATCTTCACTAAGCAGGTAGCCGATACCGCCGCATCACTCGCTGAACGCTTTTCCAGGCCTGCGCTTTAGTTTAGCTCAAGCCTTTTCCAATTCTGAACCCAAATGAGATCTTGCAGCCGTCCCACCTTGTGACCGAGCCTCGTTAAAGCTAATTGCTGATCTGGTCATGTGGAAACCCAACAGCAATCAGCCACCAATTTTGGGTCCTGACACATAGTTTAAGAAAGCGGCACCTCCGGTTTCGTGCTCGGCGCTCCAGATGGGCAGGTTCGCTCAGCTCGACATAAATAAGGGTCTGACAGCTTAGGGAAGATAAAGACGGCTATTACTGAGCTGGCTGATGGCAAAAGAAAGGATGAGGGGGAAAAAAAGAGGAAGGAGAGAGATTGTTTGTTATTAAATTCCCCCTTCCTGAGGTCAGTGACACAGAGGCTTTTAGTGGCTG
>NC_135999.1:9307468-9312468 GCF_048128805.1 Centroberyx gerrardi | reverse complement strand
TGTGCTGATATGACAGTGATACATGGAGATGTTTACAGTAAACAGCGAGAAAGGGAGAGAGTCGGCCTCAGGGGGACAGAGGGAAAGAAAGGGAGAGGGGAAGTGAGAGAATGACCCGGCCCATACATACTGTAGGATGTTTTCAATGCACGCCGCTAAGCGCACGAAGATCGGCGAAATATACGGAGATGAATAATGATGGTTTGAAGGCGTCGTCATCCATCTCTCGCTCTCTCTCTCCCGCCCGCTCCGTCTCTCTGACAGGGAAGCCGCGCTGTATCTGCTCTGTATGATATCACCGGAGGAATGTAGTTATTATCTGAACTGACAATGCTCACTGACATGCTTGGCTCACATTCAGCACTTGTTCAAACAGCGAACGTGCACACACACACACACACACACACACACACACACACGCTCATATACGCATCGAGCCTGCTCACCCCGTCCCATTATTGTAGACAATACCTGCAGTGTTTGTGAACTTCGCACACTGGCACACACTTATGTTGCACGGTACAGTACAAGTATCAGACCATTTGCACACACTCACTCACGCACTCACACACACACACACACACACACACACACACAAATGCAAGGAAGGAGACGCAGTAACAAACAAACATGAGACTATACTGAAAAATTATACTGTTTTCCCCCCAGTGCCATTATGGGGCCCCTTTAATATTTTCTTAGTTTACGATCGGGCTGAGCCCCCACGGACTGTAGCGGTAGCAGAAACTCTATCCTTTTAGGTGAATTAGTTTTACAGCAGCGCACCCGTTTGTGTGGCTCTGTATACCCCAGCACTACTACCGTATAATGTGATATTGGCTGGCTTTAGGAGACTTAGCGCTGCAGCTCTTGATTTGTTGCAACTTTGTGGGAAAGTTGACTGTGAGTGGGATAAGCCCTTATTGCCTGCCCCTGTGTGTGTGTGTGTGTGTGTGTGTGTGTGTGTGAGCTGATGGATGAACTTGCAGTCTGGTAAGCAGGGACATTCCCCTCTCTGTTCTCTCTCTGTGCCATGGAAACCAGACGGGAGGGCTATGGTGGCCCACAGGAGCCAAATGAGGCGGCAATAATGCAGCGCTTAACCCCACATTGAAAAATGACTTCATTCTCTCATCAATAGAGCAGTTCCTAACGCCCCGCCACGCTTATGCATACACATGCATGCACGCACACACACACACACATAAACACACAAACACGCACACGCGCGCACATAATTGAAACGTGCAGAGGGTATTTCCCATGGTTAAGGTATGATACAGTTAACTATTATGCGGTTCAGACATGGGTGAAACACACACACACACATGCGCACACACACAAATGCACACCCTCTCATGCATACACAGTATGTGGTATGCTGCAGTGCGGAGAAAGCAGTGTTTGTTCTTTGGGTTGATTGAGGGGCTTCTGTTGGTTATGAATGGAGATGTATTTTGCTGTTTTTGCTTTTATGTAGTCAGTTTGTCAGTGCGTGTTTGTATTAATATTCAAACACTGTGGCACTTGCTGCTTTATTAGAATCCCTATTAGCAACGCAGCAGATACTAATCTCCCTGGGATCCATTAATATTAAACCAAAATACAAAATCAGCAACAGACACAATCATGTGTGACAGACTGCCCTATTCAGCGTGTTGTGAAACACAAATCTATTTCATCTGTAGAATAAGTTTTGGTTCCTAATTACTCTCAATAGCAGGCTAAAAGCACTTATTAATTCAAGGTCATGTTAACACATGCACACATGCATCATCGACCTTATTGATCTGGCCAGAGTTCCAAGAAATTACTCCGACCACAACTACTACTATGCGTGCGTGTGTGTGTGTGTGTGCGTGCGTGCGAGCATTCATGTGTGTGTGTGTGTGTGTGTCTTTGTGAGCCAAAAGGCTCTTTAAGATGCTCCTTTTCCCCCATGTCCAGTGGGCCTTTGCTCACTTAGTGCCTCTATTGTATGTCTTTCTTCCATTAGTGTGTTTGTGTGTGTGTGTGTGTGTGTGTGTGTGTGTGTGTATGAGAGAGACACGAGTTATACTGTAAGATTATAAGTTGAGCCCTGAGGGCAGCTAAGAGCTTTTAGAGAAAGAGCAACAGGGACTGATGACAGAATGGCAGCCAGGCATGACAGACAGACAGACACACACACACACAAACACACACAGAGACACACATGCACAGACACACACACACACACACACACACAGACAAGTAAAAGAAGGAGACAGAAATAAGAGACAGAGGAGAAAAGGAGAGAGAGGATAGTAGGAGGTGTGTGACAACTGTATAGGAGACAATCTTATTTCTATAGAATAAACTGAATAATAAACTCAGCACCCAGGGGTTTCCCTGCTCAGCGTGTGTGTGTGTGTTTGTGTTTGTGTGTGTAATTACTGGTGTCTCTTAGATACCACTTAGCATCTGTATATTTACCTGAGAGGAACAGGGTGTGTGTGTTTTTATCTAAAAAAAAAAGTTTGCTTTCTAATGTGTATGTTTGTCTTCTGTTGAGTTTGTTTACATGTGTGGTTACTCCTGTATGTGTAGGCCCTCCTGTGTGTTTATTTTGTGAGCGCGTGTGTGTGTGCGTGTGTGCGTGTGTGTGTGTGTGTGTGTGTGTGTGTGTGTGTGTGTGTGTGTGTGCCCTGGGGCAGCCTCTTTATGCTGTCTCCTCTGCGAGGGCTAGAATTGAAAGCAGCCTTTTGAAATGATAACCTAGAGTTATGAATGGTTGTATACACCAGAGAGAGAGAGAGAGAGAGAGAGAGAGTGAAAGAGAGAGAGAGAGAGAGAGAGAGAGAGAGAGAGAGTGAAAGAGAGAGAGAGAGAGAGATATCAAGGGGTGATGAGTGAACGAGAAGGAATAAAAAGGAATAGAATAATCCAATAAAAGGAAATGTGTAGGGGGAATAAAGTCATTATTGGAGGAGAGAGATTGCCCCTTTATTTCCTGACTAGCAAATTGTTTTCCTATTCACAACTCTTTCTTCTCTCTTGTATCTATAGACTGTGTGCGATGAAATTATTGTGGGAGGGAGGCCGAGAGAGCGAGAGAGAGAAATTAAAGGTTACGAGTGCGCATGAATGCAAGTGCGTGTGTGTGTGTGTGAGAGAGAGAGAGTGGAAAAAAAAAGAGGAGAGCGTAAGCGAGAGGTGAAAGAGAGAGGTTAGAGGCTGGTGCGGTGTCTTGTTAACCTGTGTGGTGTGTGACAATAGCCCAGTAGGACCCCTGCTCTCCCGGGCCTGTCTCAAGTGCTGCCTGTCAGTATTTAGAGTGCTCTCTTTCTAGTCAGGCAGCCCGCTCCAGCGCCTCACTATGGCCTCGACTGGGGCCTCCGAGACCCCCGCTGTAAAAAGAAACAATGTCACGACTCTCCAGTGCGGCTCTACCAGCCCCACTGCCACTGGCACAATGAATATAACCAATGTGGTTAAAGTCGTCCCGTTTCGCTGCGTAGCGCACCGGCCGCTGCATTAAAGTGGGAATCCCGGAGTTTTTACAAGCGGTGGTTGCTGTGGTGGATTTTTTTTTTGCACTGCACTTCCCAGAGATCACCTGTCAATCAAACAGTGTTTTCGGTGGGTGCGGTTTGACTTTCTGTAGGTGGCGCTCTTTTCTTTGTACAGCAATTATGGCTATCACTGCTCATGCTAACTACCCAGTTCTTCTTCTATTTGTCCCGAACAAACCAGAAATGTAAAACGCATCACTTCCTATGTGCCAGAGGATTTTTCCCAGGAAAGACCTAGCAGACTCAGAGCATTTAGAACATGAAATTTAAAAGCTTTCATGAACTGGATAGAGGTTTCAAATAAGCGTTTGAAACCTATATCCATGAACGGTTGAATAACTATTGTGTTATAGCAATCAATGATTGCAGCAAAATGGACATTTCTTTCTAAGAAGATGTTGTTACTTTAAAGTCTCATTACTGCTGTGAGAAGGATAACATGAAATGGGGTGATCATGGTCAGTGCTGGACGGCTTACAGAACAATTAAACTGTTAGGAGTGGAGCCTTGAAGGAAACCCTTTCTCAGACCGGGGCAATAACCAGCGGTGAAAAACGGGACATTCAGGAAAACCCAGGACAGAAAGAAACCCTCAAAAAACTGGACCAGACAGGAAATCACAAGACAACAATTTTAATTTTTGTGTGTGTGCATGTGTGTGTGTGTGTAAATGTGTCCTGGCCTGGCAACATCAGGACAATAAATTGTGGTGGGAAATGCGTGTCTGCAGCGTGAAATAGACTGAGACTATTAGGAAGAAACCACAGTAGCTCGTTCTTTCAAACCACACCGTGCGAGTGTGTGTGTGTGAGTGTGTGTGTGAGTGCGTGTGTTTGCTGGGATTTTATTGCCCCGCTTAATGTGGAGGACTTAAGGGAAGCATGCGCGCCCTCTTTGGTATTCACTGAGAGACAGAGAGAAGGATGGAGGGGGGGGGGATGGAGAGAAGGGGAGATGAGCGATTGGAAGCGGGAGCAGAGGAGAGGAGGAAAAGGATAGATTGAGGGAAAGAAGGAGCCAAGGGAGAGAAGAGGAGGGCGAGGAAAGATGAGCGAGGGAGGGAGGGAAAGAGGGAAGGAAAGAGGGAAGGAAGGAAAGAGGGAAGGAAAGAAAAAGGGAGGGAGAGGATCGAAGAGTTCGAGGGAAAAGATGAAAGGGTAAAGTGCATTAGTGGCGAGACATGCAAAGTACAGAGGTACGAGTATTAAGAGGCCGTGTGTGTGTGTGTGCAGGCGTGTGTGTGTGTGTGTGTGTGTGCGCGTGTGTGTGTGTGTGTGTGTGTGCGTGTGTGTGTGTGTGTAAGCAGGGGTGAGAGGTCTATGTCTGTCTTCACCAGGATTAAGCTTCAGCCTTATTACAGCCTCATTACATCAGTCCACTTCTTCCATTACACACACACATTGAATGCTGTGACACACACACACACACACACACACACACATAGACGCATTCACTTACAGTCGCCAT